>NC_046622.1:17627328-17927328 GCF_900324465.2 Anabas testudineus
TTAGTTTCGGTAGTGTTTAGCAGAGCAACAGCTCTGAAAGACAGAGAGATTACTGAGGCTGTGCAGCTGGAAAACATTAACTCCACAAAGGATGGCGGCACACTGCCTTGTACAACCCTAGTGATGTCATCTTTTGCAGAAGTTCAGACTCACACAAAACGTAACCCCCGTCGTACACAAGAATACAGATGTGAGAATTTGTAAAGACACAGTGTAGGTGCACAGCAAGGGTACACACACACACACACACACACACACATGCACACATAATGTATGCAAATGTTTGTGGCAGTTTTTGTGGTTTTCTGGTAGCTTTCCTAAAATATAGCATTTTATTAGTATCTATGTGTGTATTAATTATGATAATAGAGGCTGAAATAAATTACATTTCCGCTCATAATGTTTAATTTGCGAACACAAATGCTTCATTAGAATAACTTGTAAGTACTATAAATTCTTTAAAACCTTTGTTCAAGCCATTTTCCAACCTAGTGTTTGACAGGTCAGCTGAACATTCAGTTTATATTTAATGTCCACACTACATATAATTTTCTTGTTATTATTCTTGAAGTCACAGTCAAAGGTCGAAAGTACTTACCAGTCGTGCAACAATCAGCATCATTTCACTCTGGGAGCCCTTCAGTAACCAGACAGATTATATATTGTGAGTTAATGTGAGTTATAGATTATTTATTGAAAATAAATGAGAACTTGTGGGAGGGGAGGTCGTATAGTCCAGACCAGATTTTCCTGTGCGATGTGTGTGGTGGTACAGATGTGTGGGGGTTTTGTCTGGGGATGTGAAACTATCCTTGTAGAGTCTTGTTTTCCCATTTTATTGTGTAATTTATTTATTGTCCTGAACAACCCTAACACGAGCGTCCATGTCCTGGGAGCTGAGCTGCTTTAAACTGTGTCATCTCAGCGGCTGCGTCGGCTTCCTCATTCCCTCCCATGAAAGTACGAGGTCCTCATCACTTATTCAACTGCTTTCATTGTTAAAGGTGGTGAAGTGAAACAAATGACAGAGGAGATTGTAATTACTGCAGGTTCTCTGCACAGTGTTTCCTTTCAGGAATTGTGCAAAGACGTTTGAGCCCATAATATATGATATGGAAATGAATTAAAACTAGCACAAATGCCATCTCAGCATCTATGAATCATTTTAAATAATGTTATGTATGGATCAATTGAGGAGGTCTGAAAAGCACCAGTTAATGGAAACACCCAGTGATTAGTTTCAAATTTCACAAATGTCTGGATGGGAGCATATTGTACACGCAACAGGCAAAGTAGTGGTATAAACTGTGTTTGGAAACAGTGAGAAGGCAGTGTGTAACATGGGGACTTTGCTGGCAACTTGAGAGCTTGTCTGTGTGGGCAAATTGCATGACAGGACCATTGTGGAGGCCTGGCATACAAACAAAGCCAATCTCTGTAGTATCTGTGTGTTTTAGCTGCTGCTATTAGGCATGTGGCACTGAAGAGCCTTTGGTGAGAGGCAGTGGTTTTGGAACGGGGTGGGGGGCATTGGTGGGGAGGAGGGTGATGATAGTGGGTGTGGTTCACCCTACTTTTTACATTGTGCTGGACGCACACACTGTCATCTCCTACTGAGCGGGGCACATTAATATTTGCGCACTGTGTGGGAGAGGAATTGCGATTCCGTACGTGCACACGCTTTTGTGTGTCTTCCTGCGTGTTGTGCTGTTTATATTTAGCTATGTAAAGCATTATAATAATGTGCATTCATGTGGGTGGTGGGTGGGATTATCTGTCAGAGTGACATGGACACTAATGACCTTAATCATGACCTAACGGCATCACCATGGCTACCTCCTACACTCTGCAGGGAGCACAGCGTATGCAAATGCCTAGGCCCATACATTACTGTATGTGTCACTAAATGATGGATCTGCTCATGACCGTTGGAAATAATAATAAAACTTGTAAAATAATCCCATAATTGACCTTAGGTGAGATAACGTGCTGTTTTACTCCAGTGAATAAAAGGTCTCTCCCCTCATTGCTTTTACATCTTTAGATGTATTTGTGTTGTGTAATGTGTTGTATCACCTTTTAATGAAATAATTTGTTCCTTTATTTTTCACTAAATGAATGTCTGAAACACCCACAACATTCATAATCATAAACCCTAAATTTATGGTCTTTAGAGTGTCTAGTGTCTTTTTATATGTCTTGCATCAGTGGTACGTGTCACGTCTTATGTAACAGTGTAAACTCACCGTGTTAAAGTCAATGAAAAAACTTCTAACTTCATTTTTTCTAACTTGTTATGTGAGTGTCTGAAGTTTATTTCACTTCCTGTATTGTGTCTTCCTGATAATTCTAAAAAGAATTGTTCCATTAAAGACACATAATAGCTTAAAGGAGAAGTTTGAGTGTCAGTTGTCTTAGTTGTCGCAGTCGGCTGCTCTTTCCGCTCGACCTAAATCAAATTAGTGTCTTTCTTTCTGTACTCGATAAAGATGGCAAAGAACAATAAACCAAAAAAAAAAATCTTCTCACTAACCTTTGGATGACAGAAGTAGAGTTACATCCATTTATTTCTAACATGCCTGTTTTTGACGACTATGGGTTCAACAAGTGCAACTGGCAGGGAAACTGAAAGAGAAATTTATATTGAGTAGAATTTCAAATTGCTGCAAACATGTGAGAACCATCTTGTTCTCAGTATACCCTTCTTTTTTCTTCTCCTCTGCCACACACAGTGAAAATGGAACATGGTGAGTGAACCAGGACCAGATGTTATGAAATGGGAAAAATTTAGAGTGGTAAAAGTGACTGTCGTTGGCAATCATAGAAATGAAAGTGATGTCATAGATTTTTTTTTTCCTTCAATGTTTTCTGAACCAAAGTCTGTTTCAGGAGGGATTTCACGCTAACTCTACAGCGTTAAAACTCCACACGCACGCTTCATTGGTAAATCCGCCCATCATCCACTTTCGGTTCAATAGTCTGTCCCACCACTCCCTGAGACTCTCTCTAGAGCCTCTCCACTCTGGAACATTAATCAGAATTTACCGCAGCAGACATATGCATATAAATAAAAAGCACAGATTACGATCTCCTTTTTCTTTCTTTACAAAAGCAACAGTTTATTTTACCCAATCAGCCTGAGTGTGGGATAGCGTGTCTGAGCTTTAGGTCCTGTCTTCGGCGTGCAAACCGCAGATGCACAAACACAGCCAGCAGAACTCTGACTTGAAAGGACTGGAGTGATTGAATGGAGAAGGAGAGGAGTGCCGCAAAATGAAAATCAGAACATTTATGTAGGTTTGTGTGTGTGTGTGTGTGTGTCCAGCTGGTTCTGGTCAGCTGACAGTTCCTGGAGACTGTGATTTGTTGGGGGTGCTGGGCTGGGCTGAACCATCCACTGGTGTAGTCAGTGTGTGTATTAGAGGAAGAGAGAGAGAGAGATGTAAGGCTGCCAGTGTGTAAACCCAGCAACAGCAACATTAGGGGCTGGAGACTGGAGCAGAGCAGTGCAGTGAAGACAGAGAAAGCTTGTGAAGCAGGAGTGGAAGAAGAGAAGCTGGACGGGAAGGTGAGGTGAGGTGAGGCAGAACAGTGAGGGTGGGATGGAACATCAGCTTTCCCACTGGGCCTGAACAGAGCACAGCACCACTGGCTGGACCAGGGGCTGGCTGGACTGAGCTGTGTCATCAGGGCACACAGTTGTACTCAGGTTGGCAGGGAGAAACAAGGAACCTCAATTCACGCAGAGCCTTTACTGCTGCACGGGATCAGGCTGGACTGGGACTCCTCAGCGGTGGATTATGGGTTGTTCGGCCAGTGTGGTCCTGCTCCTGCGCTCAGTGGGCGGGGCAGACTGTGGTCACATGTGTTCTCGACAGGACCAGATGTCAGTGGATGCTGCCACACCCACTCTGGAAGGTTACACCACTACCACCTCACCTTTGACCATCATAGTAATGGTAACCAGCCCTACCGTGCCTCCGACCACCTCCTCCAGTGCATGTGTGCTGGCATGGCATCTTATTCTGATGTGCTCTAGTGTTTATTTCTGTGCATTTTAATTTGTAATGATGGAGTTATGTCTGAAACCAGAAGGAAAAGTACTTATGCAGTTTTTCTATTTGGAAACTAATTTTAACCTTGTGTATGAACTTACTTCCGTCTTTTTTTCATTTCTCTGCGTTTTGACTTTCATTGCCCAACTTTCTCTCTCTGTCTTTGAGGTAATGCATGGTCAGTGATTGAGGCCTTGTTGTTTCCCTTCACAGCTGAGAGGCAGAAAGACGGAAGTGGAGGGAGGAGAATAGAGGGGGTTGGCGGGGGTGAGACATGAGGAATCTAGTTTCTGTGGGAAAAATCTGCTTTCTCTGCATATGGCCTACAGAGAACATGTTATAAATAGCTATTCCAGCTGAACTATGAATATGAAGGGGGATAAGAGTTGTTTAACTCTGTGAATGAATGATTGAATGAAAGTGACAGGATGAAGAAGTTGATGAATAATTTTTCAGTACTTAGCTGCATGCCAGCCATCTGTTTGGTATCTGTATCTAATAGTGTTTATTCCCCAGAAAGACCCTGCTTTCTGTAAGCCCAGTGGAAAAAATGTACAAGTTTTGGCGGGGTGGGATCACCCCTTCAGTTTCCCCTTTCTTTCTTTCTTTCTTTCTTTTCCCCCTGTGAACCTCCTGTCTCCTCTGCTGCCCCCGTTCTGGTCTTTGTGGTAAAATACAGTCATAATAGTTTGTGCTGCAAAAGCATGTTTACCTTGAGTTTCTTGGTACTCTAATTTTAAAAGCATCAGTTGATCTATTTAGGCCAGACACTGCCCAAAACTAGTGCATTACCCTGTTTTTTTTTTTGGTTTTTTTTTGCTTTTTTGCAACATGCAATATTTCCTCTTCACAGTAAGACAGTGGGCACCACCTACCAGCATGCAAAGGCTTGAACCTCAGAGAAACTTTTACATTTCCCAAATGCCATTTGGGAGAAGCTGCTTGTCTCAAATTAGACAATGCTCCTTTCTAATGACAACAGGTTTCTCCTGCACTCTTTCATGCTCAGATGTGTGATTCACAAAGTTTCAAAAGGTTTTTGACATGCTGTTTCATCATTCAGACACTGATGTAGTGAGTCAAGTTGCTCGATAATAACACAACCAAAGGAGAAGTACAACTGTGAGTCATTTAAATGAAAATCCTGTCAGAGGATAAATAGCAACAGTGAAAGCCCGACTGTGGAACTCCGGGGAACTCCAAAGGTTAAATAAAGATAACATAAAGATCTACTTATAGATACAAACACATAACAGTATTAACTCACCTGTATTTTTACATACTGTTTGGGCTGTTTGAATTGACTCATCAATACCATGACATGTTTGTGATCATCAAAAAATGAACTTGGTCCACAGTTCTTCAACACTGGTCAGAGAGTTACTTCACAGTAGATAAACCGTCTTCGGTTCAAGAACTTTGAGGATTTTGTGCTGTGAAAATGAGAAGGAACTAGGGGCTTCGATGTGACCGACGACGCTCTAACGCATGCTGTGGACGTGGTTGTTTACTGGCTGTCAGATGCACAGTACGCCCTCATTACTTCCCCACATCTCTTCCCTCCAAGCTTGATACTCTGTCTGCCCGCTGTCACCCTGACATGGTCAAGGAAAAAATGCAAATCCTCCAGTCTGCCTCTGGCCCCTGTGATTCCTCGTTCATCTTGATCTTTCATTTTCTTGAGTGGCGTTTGATAACGTGTGACCGGTTGCTTTATTAGCTGTTGACAGGATTTGTGAATTTATTCATCCACTGTGGGTCAAGTTTTTTATTTATTTGTTTTTGTGCTAAGCAAAATGACCTTCGCACAGCCGAACATACTTTCAACACGTCAGATTACTCCTACAAGAAGGAGTGAACACTGGTCCTCGTCAGATGAGTGACTTCTGTTATACGTATGAATCTCTATTAGTCCCACCATGTCTCTCCCCAGACCCTGTGTTGCTTTAATGATGTAAAGCAGATGGCTTCTGTCTGGTTTCTTCTCCTCTCTGCTGTCTAAGCCGTCTCCCTCTTTCTCTCTCTTTCTTACTTCCTATTAATCTTCTTCCCTCCCTGTTTTTGCCACGCTTTCTTCACATTGCAGCCTTGACAGAATGATAATCTCCTAAATGTGTGCTTGAATGACACAGACCAACTTGTGTTCATGATGAACCCTATGATCTCTCTCCATCTTTGTCTTTTTTCTTTTTTTTTTTTTTTTGGCTGTTAAATATCTCAAACTAGGTTTTTTTTTTATTCTTCTTCCTTCTTCTGGCTAATTCGGATAATCCATCCTCCTCTCCCTTTATCTCGCTCCCTTGTTCCCAGTTATGCTGGAGGAAAGCCACCCTGCGAGGCACCAATCTAGTGCTCTATTTGAGCCCTCCACACAGCTGTAGTTTACCAACATCAACACCCGCTCTGCCTCACCCCTGCTAAGAGGGAGGGAGAGGAAGACTGGAGGAGAGATGTTAAAAGGGACGTCTATTGGGGTGAGAACAAGGGAGCAGGGCAGAGGTAGCCAGAGAATCAAAGGGGGGAGAAAATAAAGCAGAGAGCTGCTGAGGGAGAGAGTGAATGGAGGGATGGAGCCAGCTGAGGCAGCTGGTGCAGAACAGAGGAAGGATGGAGGGAGGAACAGAGTGAAAGAAGAAGGGGCGAGGTTGAGCTCCTGCACGTTGCTGCAGACGTTAAGTACACTCGTAGAAGTGCTGCACCAAGAGCATGATTAGGATTCACTGTTTCAAATGCAAAACATCCAAGATGTTTTCACAGGTCTTCAATTAGGAAAAAGAGATTAAGATTAATGCTTCACTTAAAGAAGTGTCTGGTGTTTCACTTTCTGTTTAACATTACAGTACAGTCATAAGAAATAGAGCAGTGTAATCTCTGTCCTCATAGCGAGATGGAGGACAGATCTATGCGTGAGACCCTCGCATTTCACACGTTTGTATGTGACGTCATTTTCCTTACGCTCGCAACAGTTTTTACACCTCAGCTTTAAGACTGACTGTTACCTCTCATGACTTGGCCCAAGCCAGCAGCCATTAACCGACTTCGCATGTCTCATACTACAGCATTCAGTGAGACACATGGCAGGAGAGGAAAAGGAGCCATGACGTGCATGAGAATTGCGTGACCAAAAGTAAAAATAAATAAAGAACATCGATCTACACTACGCTAACAGCGCTTGTGGTATTTAGCCATGTTAGATTTGGTTTTATTTGCTTAGGTTTTGAAATATTTTCCTGACATTATTCCCTCTGCCCAGTGAATATGAACGCTTTTTTTTTGAAAGCATTGAAAAATCACATTAAAAAAATGAACAGCAATGCGACTTTCCAGAACTATGTTCCATATTCGGTGGAACCAAGTTTTTTTTTTCAAGAACTTCTTTCTGCCAAAGAAATAGTCCCTATAAATAAACAGTTGACAGCGTCCTCATTTCACTGCGGATAGTCTACAGAGCACGCTGTTTCTGGAAAGAGATGCTAGTGTCGTTTTCTTTGCATCTTGCATTTTTGTTAGGCTTTTTTTGCAGTGCTCCCAAAAAGCTATAGTGCCACCTTATGTAATGCATTAACAACAGGTATTCCAGTTTGTTGTGTCATCACAAGCTGTTTCCTCTTTATACATCTCTGTTCTGCTATGTGGTTTAATCTAGGGAAATGAGTGAGGTGCAAACATGCAGTACATACAAATGTCACTGTGTATTTGTGTTATGCTACACTAATTTATTTCAGGGGAAACATGCATTAGTGAATACATATGCATTTTCATTTACCCTTTCTTTTCTTTTTTGTATGAGCGCAGTGGCTTCTAGACAGCCTCATGTAAGGACAGACTAGCTTTGGAACAGGAAGTATATCTAGAATAGTTTGCTGGTTCCTATTTGTGTGTATGTTTGTGCATATGTGCACGTTGACAGTGTGGAGAGAAGATAAGATGCTGAGAGTTTGATTGTGTCTGTGTCAGCACACGATAGTGTTTAACTGTGAGGAGGACTCATCGTCTGTCGTGTGCGTCCGTGAGGCTAAAAATTGATTTTCTATGAGCTGTTACCTGACGTTGTGATGCTGACGGAAAATGAAAGACATCAGGCACTTGACTGCTTGGTTTCTTGTTTCCCGGGGACTTTGTCACTGTCTTTTTGTCACACGTTGAGTGTGTGTGTGTGTGTGGTGTGTGTGTGTGTGTGTGTGTGTGTGTGTGGTGTGTGTGTGTGTGTGTGTGTGTGTGTGTGGGGGTGTGTGTTGGCCATCAAACATCAACTTCCTCTACATCCACGTGTGCTGACACAAACTCATAACCCCACTCAGTGTTAGTTCTGCTTCTCATAGAGCACATGCCTGCGATGTGCGGTTTATTAATCTAACTTTTGCACAGTACCGTAACTTGTGTACCTACTTTTGCCGGCATGAGCTTCAGGAGTAAAATCACCTTCAGGAAGAAAATAAAGAGCAAACGAGTGCGATCAGATTTCAACCGGCTGAGTATTGTATGTATTTGAACATTTCTTTCTGTTTTTGCTACTTCTTACACTGACAAACGGCATCCATGCTTCATTACATAGCTATAGTGTACTATCACTCTCTATGCTGCCGATCATAGTCATCATTGTGATGTATATATCTTGATTTGACACCGCATTGGGCTGATTATACTGTATTGTTGTTTTTTTTTTTTATGACTGATTGCTTTATTTCCTCCTTCCTCTGTGACCGAATGAGCCAGCCGACAACACTTTGAGAGCGATTAAATAACGTGTGTATTGACACACACACAACAGAGCTATGGCTACATTACCGTGTCTGATAGATGTCATCTCGTGAGGGAAACTTTTACGATGTCATGTGTGTCAGTACAGTCAAAAACGTACATAGAAAACCTCACCACTTATCTTCGCGAGTGCCTGTTGTGAGTCTGTGTGCTGGTGTAAGATTCTTATTGTGGTATCATCACTATGAGAGTATAAATACATGGCATGGGCAGCACTGAGCCAGAAGGGTGTATAGGGACATAGATCACCTTTTAATATGTTACAGTACATTCATGCCTTCTTTTCCCAATGTTCTGTCTTGGTGGTGTGCCAGGAGGCCTGTTTTGACTGTTAAGAGAGCTGTGGTGGGTAAAAACCCCAGGCAGCTCTGCATGCATGTGAACCAGCCAGCCAGAGATACTTCTTCCGTCTCTACCTGACCACAGCCTGCTCTGGCTCTCACTTCGCTGCTGTTGCTGCTCTGTTGCTTTTCTCTGAATGACAGTAGTTATTTACCCATGTCCTCTGTCTTTAAAACACATATTTAAAAAAACGTTGTGTTGTGTTTGGCCGATCTCCTTGGAAAGTTGTTTGGGTTATGGGTTTATGTGCATCATAATTTTAATACTTGTAGTGTGCTGGTACAATGGATTTGATGGACAATGTGAAAATAAGCCTAGAAGCATCTCTGTAGCAGCTTGTGCATGTGGAGTGTTCACATTCAAGCTTAGAGAAGTCAGCATAGGCTGGTCTGCGTGCTCACTGCTTTACTAACATGAAATTCTCCCTGTATCTGTTTTTTACATGGCTGGTTAAATGGATCTGTCTCAGCTGATTTGAAACTTGAACTCTCTAAAGCTTCACTTTAGCTGTGGTGCTACTTCCTCTATGATTCTTTTAGTCCGTAATGATGTCATGGTAAAATACAGGAAATGTCATGGTCACAACTACTTTTCACACTCCAGCATGGTTAGATTAGAACATTGGCATAGCCACGGCTAATTTACCACGACTGTTTCCATCTTCAGCTCTATATGTTTTTACGATGATCTGTCATAGAGACAGGAACATCTTTATGCTCCAGTCATAAAGATTAGACAGTGTACAATGATGAGCCACAACAATAATACCAACTGGTAGTGTTAATGTTGTGGTGGACAGGGGTCAGGAATTGAATGTGTAATTTAACAGCTCATCACACACTGGTCACCGACTGTAACATAAAATAAATACAGCTTTCAGTAGAGATGTGATGACTATACCTTAGATGCAATTGTATCACATCATATTGTATTGAGGTTTGATATCTAGCTAAACAACTGAAATTTGATGTTGAAATGTCTTTCTGTTTCCATTTATAGCAAGAGAAACCTAAGCTGATCGACCCACTTGACTATGAGGCCGTCATATCTGAACTGAGTGACGAGTTGAAGGAGGACCCCCTCAAAGACTTGATCCTATTCCCTGAAAATGATTTCTCGGTAAGTGTTTGTAAGTGTGTTTGCGTGGTTCCCGTTTGATGGTTCGTCAGGCAGTGAGGTCATAACAAGATCGTGGAATGTCAGTGGATTTTCCCCTAGATAATCTGCAGAAAGTTCGCTGTTCTTTGTTAAATTGTAGAAGCATTTGTTTTGATAAATTGATCGATGGTTAGGTTTAATGAATTGTAGAAGTTACCACTGCTTGGAGTATTCTTTTAGACAGTTGTTAGCTTTTTCATATAGTGTACAATCAAGAGGTGACACAAAATGAGAGGACAGTAGTAAGGGGTATAACACAAATCCAAAGAGGGGTGACACACAAGGTTGACAAACCTGTATCAGGGCTGTTGTCGTTTCATTGTCAGTGTCTAAAAACTAAAGTAAAGTATGATGCCTTCAAATGCCTTATATTCTTTGACAGATGCTGAAAGGCAAACAAAGATATTTAATTAACAATGATATGAAACAGAGACGGAGACTGTGAGCTCAGCGCTGCAGCCAGCTGATTAGAGTTAAATAAATCAAAGTCTGTCTTTGCACACACACCAAACTATTCAATACTGAATGATTTCTGTTCCAGGAATCATAAAATATATTGTACATAATTAAAGCCAAGTGATTCGATTACTAGCTGTAGAACTAATCAGTGCTGAGCAAGGGAATACATATTAAGAGCTTTGACTTGAATTTTTCATATTTGCTTAAATAAAGCTGGCCAGAAACCACCTAAGGTACAGGAAATTAATTCATATTGCACTAATAAACTGTATAATGTTTTGCATGGCCCCTCAGTCACGCATGAAGTGTAATTTAGACCTGGGAGG
Organism: Anabas testudineus; assembly: GCF_900324465.2. Lineage (NCBI taxonomy): Eukaryota > Metazoa > Chordata > Actinopteri > Anabantiformes > Anabantidae > Anabas > Anabas testudineus. Next base: position 17,638,430 of record NC_046622.1, read on the forward strand.
GTGTAAGATGAAAAGTTAAGCAATGACAAAAGTCATTAGGATTCATCCTCTGGGGGCGATTAATGTCTGTACATCTGTATATCTGTAGACCATCCAATTCTTTGTTTTACATACAGAATTCAGTTCGAATAAATTAGTGCACCGACTTAATTTAGTACCCAACAGACCATCATTACTTATTTCATCATTTGATTGTATTTATTTAAGAACACCTCTCCTCAGAGCGCATTTTTACAACTGTATGACTGTATAAAAGGTTTTCATTATTCATATTTAATTCAGTTTAGATCATTTGACCACTGACAGTTAACCAGCAGGGTTATGGGAAGTGCAAATGTCTGCTTTTAATAACTTTTTAACCACTTGTGAAGTGTTGAGATCCCAGATGTCATTGAGTGCAAGGCAACACGCTGGACAGGTCACCAGTCCACTACACTGCTGATAAGTAGAGACAGCCATTCACACCTATAGGCAGATAACCTAATTGCATGAGTTTGGACTGTGGGAGAAAGCCAGAAACACCTGCAAGCATGTGAAGAACATGCAAACTCCACACAGAAAGACTTGTACCGAGGTCCTTCAAGCTTTGAAGCAACAGTGCTACCCGCTACACCACCATGCTGTAATTATCGACAGCTTAATATAGAGATGGGGTTCAAAGTAAAAGAAGAAGTTAGTGGCATAGCACTAGGTAACAATGGAGGATAAGAAATCTTACAGAACCTGGCTCAGGATGGGCGAGAAAAGAGCAGCAGGTCAACAGACCAGTACCTTGACATTGGAAACATACAGCTCTAAAGCTGGTGATTCCTGCAGAAAGAGAAAGAACGGAGGCACAACTGTGGGGCAAAGACGACATAAAGTTAAGGACGTATGAGCATCCACACAGCTTGAATTTTCCTGAGCATAGATTCTCCATAGATTCTTGTTGATGAGCCCCGCTTATCAAAACATATTTCCTCATTTGGTGTTTTGATGCTGGCGGTGAAGAGTTCTGTTTAAACATGTTGTTCCAAAATATGGCTGATTAGATGTTAAATTAGCTTTCCTGTCCATCGGGTCCATCCTCTCTTCCTGAGGTGTTTGTATTTTTTCCACATTGTTGTGATTTTTGTGGAGTTTAAAATATGTGTTTTATAATAATAGGTCACAATCAAACTTTCTTGAGCTGACGTGATTTGACGCTTGTGTTGGTGTGTAAAGGCCACGGCATGTGACATATAACACTGCATGTTGGGCTATGTTGCTGGAGAGCTGTGCCCATGCTGACCCCAAAAACAAAAACCATTTTAATGTTGTGGCTGATCGGTGTATGCCTCTCCAGTCAGTTTTCTCTTTAACGTTATCAGTGGTCTGTTCATTGTGTTTTCATGTAAAACAGTGGTTGAACTGTGGGAGCTGTGATTTTTTTTTTAACAAAGTTCTTGCTTGTATGGCAGAGAGATAACTCGATGATGTCCTATAAACAAAAAACGAATCTGTTGCTGGGGACTCGTCCACCTCTCCCTCAAGTTGTCTCCCTTTAATGACGAGCAGTTAAACAGTATTTATCATTGTTTGATTGTTTTGTTCTCTTGTTGTATTCATCCAGTGTAAGTTGAGATAAATTCACAAATGCTGGTGTATGGAGACTGTATACTGCTACGTTTAAGCTGAATTACTCAGAAGTGAGACAACTGCCGCAAGTCGACCCACGCATGTATGCTAATTGTGCACTACTGTTCAATGGGTGGGTCATTCTCACCTTATCTGCACAACACTGCTGAACTGAATGCATGTCCATCTTCAGCTGCTGACATTTTGCAGCTCGAAGCCATAATAACAAACATGTCATGATGCTTTTTTTTTATGTAATTTGTCATTTTGTGTGATGTAATGTAATCTCACTTGGAAGAGATCATAAAATGAAAGATCTATTTGTTCATCTATTTTTATTGGTCATCATCAAGTGTGAGAACCTGTTACTGTTAAAATTAGTTCTAATTTTAATAGTAACAGGTCCGTGGTCTGCTTTGCACAACACACACAGCACAATACAAATGACTGCACTGAAGCTAGACACACTTTGCAAGACTGAGAAAGAGAGCAGCAGCAGAAAGTAGTTTCCATCGCTGTACTTGTTGTCAATGACATTGTTCTGTGCCAACTGAACAGCTCGGCACCAGTTACTGTGTTTGCCACAGATATAAAATAACCAGGTAGTTTGCTGTTGTTGTGATGTTAGCTGCAGCAGTGGAGGTGGTAGAGAGTGCTGCCGTCTGCAGTGCTGTGCGTCTGTAGCAGTAGCAGCTGTGCTTATTTAAATCATTCACTCTCACTTTGCTGATTATTTATTATTAATTTAATTATAGTTATACATGTCCAGCTAGCCCTAATCCTAGTGAAACAGGTAGCAGTGGTGATAACTGAGAAGCAAGTGTAGACACAAAGCTCCACTAGATTGACAGAAATTAACTATGTGTTTGACATCCATCCATCCATCTATCTATTTGTGGTGTTTGACAGCACAGGTTAAACCTAAAGGAACAGAAGCCTCCTCACACCGTTTTCCATCCTAATTTGTCTTCCCAGAATTATACTTTAAATATAACTATAAACTATACATGTTTGCATCCTGGTAATGATCCCTTATTGATAACTTCATGCCTTCAGGTATCTACAGTACCTCAGGAGAGACGGACCCTTACGTCATCTGTTCCTGAAGGGGCAGAACTACAGGCTGAATGTCTGCTGGTCAGACAGGTAAGGAGTGTGTTTGTTTGTGCATATATTCTGTGTGTAGGACTTGACTGGAATCACTGTGGTTTGGAATGAAAAAAGGTTTCAGTTCGTAGTGGTTAGATCTTTCGGTTTGGGCTGTTCTTAATATAGGACATCCTGCTAGTATCGTGGTGGTATTGATGGTGAATCAGATAAGTTAGATGTGCATGCATATGTTGATGTGTATCCCTTGTCAAGGTGTGTCTGCAAGACTTATCAGAGCTCATTTCAGAGCCACAAGTCATAGTCTCAAGGGCTCAAGTAAGAAATAAATAGACGGAAATTCCCTAGACAATGTGTCATGGCTCACTGGAGATAAACGTGTGTCTGACTCTCTTTGTGTATGTGCCTGTGTGCTCTCCTGTCTAAGGTTGACATTGTCGTTAATTATATCTTTGGTCTGTTTTTATGACATTGTCAAGATCAAGATGCTATTAAAGTTAAAATAGATTAAATAGAGAATAGTGACAGAGTATTCGACAAGCAGAAAAGAGCGAGGATGTGAAACTGTCCTGCAGTCTTTGTGACTTGTGTATCTGTGTACAAGACAGTCAGAAATATATAGTATATGGCCTATGAGAATCCTGTTTCAGCCCTAGAGACAGATAAGTAATCTATTAAGATGTAAAGATATCTCTATTTGAATATTCTTCTGAGAAAGAGTCTTAATTCACTTCCTTTTCTAATTTAAATAATCTAATAACGAATCCCAGCCTGCACATCAATAAGTGGGCCTCAGGAAAGCAGATTTCTTATTGTAGCTTTTTTATTGTCTGCAGATGTTTCAGCTGCCCCAGGTCAAAGTTTCCCAGAAAGACTGTCATTTTAAAATGTTAATATTTAATCATTTTCAACTTAATCTCCATCCTCTCCTCCAGGCTTGTAAGTATTACAACTCTGAGCTAAATGTGGTCCATTTCAAGTATGATGAATACGCTGGAGACTACCGGCTGCTGCCCAGGTAATAAACTTTGAAACCTACTGTATCACCATGCTTACTTCCTCAGGATGCCATTTGTTAAAGTTAATGATGTGTTGTTCAGTGACATGGAGTGTCCAGTGGGTGTACCTCAAGGATCAAAGTTAGATCCCCTTTTGTTTATGGGATCTTCCACTGTATTATCACCGTAAAGAATGTTATTTTATTTAATCATACTTCCATTCACTTAGTCAGTCATTTATTTAAGTCAGGCCATCACTCAGTCAACCAAAGTTTTGTTAGTCCCTGTGAGGCTGACCCACAGTAGCCCTGCAGTTACTGCTCTCAACCACAGGAATGTCCCTCATCTGTCCTGTGGGTTGCCACTGTATTCTTACAGTCAGTTCACATGACAGCGCAATAGTGCTAAAATATCATTCCATAAATTTCAACTGTCATTTCAAATGTGGTAAGCACAATTACTGTATTGCCTGTTTACAATGTTAACAAGTCACCAAACTTATACTGTATGTTCACACATTTATAGTAGAAGTGGAACACACTTGGGAAATCATAGTACAATGGGGAGCTACAGCTACTGTCTATGTGTGGTTGTCGCTCCTGTGACTAAAATTGAGCCATCACAGTCAGTGGGGATTTGTTAGGTTTTCTATATAATTTTATTTAGTTGTGTATGTTTTCTATATAATTCTATAAATCTGAATAGAACTGAATTTGTCCAGTAAAAGTATACTTGTGTCAGTGGCAAACCCACAATCACCAGACTTTTACTAAACATGGTCCCCTTAAGAAATTGTTTCACACACATTTTTGTGTGACTTTTAGCGGAGGGTGGTTCCAGTCTTATCCTCCACAGACTGCTGCCTAGCTGTCTGCAGCTCGTAGCACACACACAAAGGCATTTTATGCAATGGCTCACACACTAAGACTGGTCAGCCTGTAAAATCAGTGGAGCGGGATCAAGTGAGGACTATCTATTGTTGACTACTGACAAAGAACGAGAGAGCAGAGTCAGCCACCCATAGACATTTGCATCAGTCAAATAGACTAATTGAATTTCTGAAATACCTTTCCCTTTCTATCAGTATATTGCATTAATAGGGAACCACATATTCTCAACATCTTGCTCTTCTTTCCTAAATCATATACAGGAAACTGTACAAAGCAGAGAAGCTGCCATCCCATTCTTTTGAGATTGACTACGAGGATGTGGACAAGGATGAGGTCAGTAATGACCATGTTCTAACAAATGCTTTTGAGAGTGAATGCATTACATACTGGATACACCCTGGGCCCCAGGTTTAAATTAGTTTATCGCTGTGTTAAAGCCGCTAAAATATACTCTGCCAGAGCAGTTAGTGCATTACAAGTCAGTAGGACGTTGTTTATGAACATAATTTGAATGATAAATTGCCATCCTCAGATGGAATTGGATCTGTGCTGTCTCTTTTCCTCTATTGATCACCGGCTCCTGTGTGTCAGTTGAATGAATAGAAACCTGATGTCTATAACTGATCATGTTTTACAGGACACCACTTCCCTATCCTCATCTAAAGGAGGAGGGGGAGGTGGTGGTGGTGGAGGAGGAGGAGGAGGAGGAGGGATTGGTGTGTTTCGGTCAGGCTGGTTATACAAAGGGAACTTTAACAGCACCGTCAACAATAGTATCACTGTGCGGGTGAGGAAATGTCTCATGTTCTCCCCTTTCATGCCCACATGTAGATTTATTTATTATTTATTCACCTTTTTATCTTAACCTAAGATCCCCCACTGTTACCATCTAAATGTTATACTGCATTCTCTTACCGGGAATAATATGTTTAAAATTTCTCGCTTTACCTCTGTCTTGATTATTACTATTGGTTAGTTTTGTTTTGGATCTTTTTTAATATACAAGATAATGAAAATAATTAGTTGATTATGGCTTCCTCCTTAAACCAGAATATTTTATCTAGATTTTTTTTCTACATTTTCAGTCATTCAAGAGGAGATATTTCCAGCTCACGCAGTTGACAGACAACTCCTACATCATGAACTTTTACAAAGATGAAAAGATCTCTAAGGAACCCAAAGGATGCATCTTCCTTGACTCATGTACTGGTGTGGTGCAGGTGGGTTTTAAACCATTTAGAGTGCAACACAGTTGATTATGTAGAGACAATACTATACTGTACACTATAGTGTGTTATATAGATTTAGTAATAGTAATACATTGTGCCAGAAATCTGTTTTATGTCCAGGCTTTTTAGACTCCCTTTGCTCAAATACTGTTACACACTACCAGCAAACAAGAAGGTGCTAATGCATTTTTACAATTTAAATATATTTTAAGCTTTTGTCCTCAAAGATCTTTGCATCAGCCTATTAACAAAAAGTAAATAATAGCTTTAAAATAGTTTACACTTGACTGTGCAAGAATGATCTTTTATGGGGAGGATCTGTTTTTTACAGTTATACACACAGGGGGAAATATTACTGAATTACTTAAAACAACTGGGGAAATGTTTACCTTTATCCAATACTACAAGAAAAGAGGCATAGAATAAGAGGGGATGTATGTTGTGGTCACCATCTGGTGTCAAACCAGGGAGGCTGTGGTTATGTGGTGTGTGTCGTAACGTAATTTGGTTATTAAGAAAGTCCTGCTTTAAACAATGTCGTGGATGCCATTTGTGCACTTCTGCATGCAGTTAAAAGGTTCAGTTTATAGTAATTTCCTCATTCATCATTGAGTTTGGAAGTTGAAGCATCTTTAAAATAAATTCATCAATGTTTCTAAAGTTCCAGTAGTAAACACAGCCTGTGTTTCCAAACTATTCCACAGATGGGTAGTCAAATACGTAAAACAATGCAAAACAAACTTTCTCTCACAGATGCAGTTGATGAATGCAACTGTGCTTAGGATGTTTTGCAATATGTTCCAAGACGTTTATTGTTCTGATTGTTGTATATTATTATTATTAGAAGTAGGATTAATTATATTAGGGGTATTTTTAGAGCATGTTACTTGATACATTGTTCACCACAAAACTAAAGCTGCATGTGTAGGAATGAGTACAAATTTACCAAAAACCAAACTAAGCTGTGGTTGTCTTGTGTAATCACCTTATGCCATCCATCCTTCCAAAGAATAACCGTCTAAGGAAACACGCCTTCGAGCTGAAGATGAACGAGGTTACATACTTTGTGCTGGCCGCAGAGAGTGAGCAGGACATGGAGGAATGGATTAGCACTTTGACCCGCATCTTACAGATCAGTCCCCATGATGGGCCTGCTCCAGACCGCAAGAGTCTGGACCTCACTGATCATCGGCAGGGTGAGAATGCTTCTGTTTTTGTATTTAGGAATGCATCAGATTTACCTACCAAGGTTTTTACAGTGAAAGCAGCTGAAAAAAAATTGGAAAGAGTAAAGGGTATTCAGGCATAAATGGCAATTTAAAGGAGAAAGAGATATTTAAAGAGAGGTGGAGAGGAAATTTTAGCATGAGTCCAACACATGTATAAATCATGGTGTCCTTAAGAGATGGATAATTTTATGCTTAGAGTAGGCAAAAAGTTAACCTTTTCCTCCTCCTCTGTGTCTGACATACTCCAGCTAAATAATAGCTGACATCGTGCCATGACCTTAAAGGGGAATTTCAGCAGGGTTGAAGTTCAGTCCATAACATCATTGTCAGGAAATGAGTCCTGACAACAACCAGTGACTCCACCTTGGTTTAATCCATCATACCTTGTTATTAAAAATTTTACATGGAGGCAAGGCTCATAAAACTAAACCATAAGTGCCAAATCAGTGAGAGGTTGGACATGGAACCACAGCCAGCAATGTAACACACAATAACAGAGCCCTGAGAATGGGCCCAGTGATATAATAGACCCAGTTGTCGGGGCTATGTGGCCTGTTAGCCTCTAAGTCAGCCTGCAAGCGTGTGGTGACTTACCATTAATGAGCCATTTTGTTCAGCATGACCTTTGGGAAGAGTTGCTCCAGGCACATGAAGTTACATTTCTGCAGACGCTTCCCTGCCTTGTTATCCATGAATAAAATAAATGGAGTCATATTTTATTCTGTGATGGATATGTACTGGATGTGCTGACTTTGGATAGTGTGTAATTAGTATTGCTGAACCTATTTTAGAAAATGTTATATAGCCCTTAACCTGTGGAGAAAATTGACTCCTTAGATAAACTTTCCCATCCACTCAAGGATCCCAGTTATCCTCCATAAACAGAAGTCAATCCTATGACACCAGATTTTGTTTGTTCTCTTTCCAGATGTGTTTGACCTGTCGTTGGGTGACGGATGTTTGCAGGAGAATGAAACTACTACAGAGAATGGCATCAATCCAGAGCTAGCAAAGGTTGGCTACACTGGCAGCTCTGCTTCTTCAAACAGTGCTGCTGCACAACTTTACTATATACCACTATACCACTAGTGCCTTTTTTTTTCTTTTTACCTTGTTGTACATTACACATTGCATTACACATACATGGAAGTGTTGGAGATTGATTACCAGATACAGTGGCAGGAATTGGATAAATTTAGAATTTCATGGTTTTCTGCATTAACTTGTCATAAAATGTGATCTGATCTTTATCTAGGTCAATTATTAACAAATGCCTAAAGTAATAAATATATATAGTATTTCCATAGCATCTGTTTTGGGTTAAGGTCTGTGCTCTGACTTGCTACTCCAAAATGTGGGTTTCGCTTTTTTTGAAGCCATTCTGTGTGTGTTTTGGATCATTGTCCTGTAGCATCACCCAACAGAGTTTCATCTGACGTACAGAAATTCTCACATTATCCTGAAGAATTTTTTGATACACTTGGGAATTCATCTTCCCCTCAATTACTGCAAGCTGGCCAGGACCTGATGCACCAAAGCAGGTCCAAATCATGATGTTTCCTCCGCCATACTTAATGTCTGGGAAGATGTTTTCATGATGATATGCAGTGCCCTTTTTAGGCCAGATGTAGTGCTGTGTGTTCTTTCTAAAAAGTTCAATATAGTTTCATCAATCCACTAAACATTTTGCCAATACTGCTGTGGAGTGTCAATGGCATAATTCAGGTGTGCAGCAATGTTCTTTTCAGTACAAAGCAAATTCCTTTGTGGTGTCCTGCCATAGACACCCTGCTTGTTCAATGTTTTACCTACTGTAGACTCATGAACACAGATGTTAGCCAGTTCCAATGATGGCTTCAAATCTTTGGCTGTCTCTCTGGGTTGTTTCTTTACCTTATTGATGTGAGTTTGCCCACTTTTTGGTAGGGTAGCCACAGTCCCAAAGCATTAGATTGTTTGCCGAACTGTAGACTGGTGAATTTCTAAAGGCTTTGACATCACTTTGTAAGTCTTTCCAGCTTTATGTAAATAATCAATTCTTGATCGTAGATTCTCTGAAAGCGTATTCTTCTTAAGGGGCGCAAACTCAAAAATATTTTTCTTAACTTTTCCTAACACCTGACTCCAATTCATTATTCCAAGCGTTCACATATGAAGATCAGATCACATTTAATGACAAATTAATGTAGAACACCATGAAATTCCAAAAAGGTTCACATACTTTTTCTTGCCACTGGTACATATACATATCTACATAAATGTCCTATGCAAGTCCCTATCTAACAAACATAAATGCCAGTTGTTACTGGAAAAGTAAAAGTAAAACTTTTTTTATTGAACCTACAGCTGATATCAGGCAATGCATTAATTGAGTGTTTTTCAGACTGTCTCCTTCTGTGTTTGTTGCCATCTGTCCTGTCATAGTATATCTCCGAGACAGATGAGGCAATACGATCTGCCAGAAGGGAAGAGCGACTGAATCTGTTCTCTCTTGACCCAGACACTCCTGTAAGCATAGATGGTTTGGTTACACATCTCTGAGTATATTACAATTTTAACATTCTTATTACACTTTTAGATGTTGACTTTGCAACTTTGTTGACAACACATTGTTGTCCATTTTCTTTTGTAGTATTTGATTGATGTTTTATTGGTATTATAATTTCAATTAAATATTAAATGAATATAAAAGTAACTGTTTCATCAACCGCAGGTCCTGAGGAGCCCACGCACGGAGCATTCATTAAATGAAAACACACCAGTGCGTCCATTTGAGGAGAAGCTGGGCAGAAGGTTTATGATAACCTGTCGATCACTCAACCTCATGCTGCAGGGCTGCGTCAATGATAGTGAAACTGGACCAGTCACCAATGTGAGCAGTAGAAACACACTTGGATATTCAAACCTGGTTCAGCATTGAGCGTTTCAGTATTGTCTGTCTAAATTTTGCACTAAAATCTATAGATGCTAAAACCATTTTTCTTTGCAATTGATTTACTGCTTATTCATCAAAGCAGTAGGCAAGGATATTAATGAAATGTTTTAGACATATTGAATCAGTAGTTTTATGTGTTGACAGTAATGAAACATCACTGAGCCGAATCTTCTGCCCTAGATTGAACCCTTCTTTGTGTCGCTCGCTCTGCTGGATATACGAGAAGGAAGAAAGGTATCTGCTGATTTCCATGTAGACCTCAACCACGAGGCAGTGCATCAGATGCTTGGGGGCTGCAGTAATGGCACAGCGTCTCCAGGAACTGGAGTTGGAGGTCAGGAAAATGGCCTCTGCTCTCCGTCTGAGAAGAAGGCAGGAGACTGTTACCTCAGCCCAGATCTGGAGCAATGGCTCTGCTTTTCCAAACAGGTGCAAGACTATTACTTCTACTGAATTTTGTCTGGTTGCAGATAACTTGAAGACTGTCCTTGCATCGCTTTGCACTTCACACGTGAAATGGCTCTAATATAATTTTGTCCATGTAGGCCGTCTTCTCAGTGACCAACCCTCACACAGACATAGTGATGGTGGCAAGAGTGGAAAAGGTGCTGATGGGAAATATTGCTTGTGGGACTGAACCCTATATCAAGAATACAGACTCCAGCAAGGTCAGTCTTTTTTTTTTCCTTCATGACTTGGTCATTCTCACTTTTTCTGGATCTATTTTCTGTCTTGAAAGCAGCCAGAACTTTGAAATCGTGTTATCTCTTGTAAAAAGCAGGGAAATTGCTTAATCTATGCAGTTTAGTTTAGAACATTTACACAATGGTTTTCCTGTAAGGCCAGAGTTTATCTTCATCACTGGATGACAGTTGGGCTGGATAGTTCAGAAAATAGGTTTTTCCAAGATGATATCCAAGACATTTCCTGGCTTCCCCACTGGCAGCGCTCCATGGTCCCTGTTAAAAAGGCTAAGTGAATGACCAGACATTCAGCCTGTTGCCAGAATTATGTGTGTTAAACAACCTCTCGTTTAGGTTAAATAGAATCTCGGGCTGATCATATCACACTGTGTCCAAGAATATCTTTGGCTTCTTGCAAAACATTTCTCTCTTGTCGATCTTTCTCCACACGTGTTGCAGACCGTTCAGAAGATTTTGAAGTCGAACAAACAGTTTTGCAGTAAACTGGGAAAATACAGAATGCCGTTTGCCTGGTCTGTAAGGTCAGTGCCACTGCTCAGTTTTGGAAACATTTTAAAATGTATCAGAAATATTATCTTCACAGGCTCTAATCTTTATACAAAGTCCTTACAGTATGTATTTTTCTATATACGATAGGTCCGTTTTTAAGGACAGCCATGGAGCTTTGGATCGAGAGTCTCGTTTTTCACCTCTTTTCAAACAAGAGAGCAACAAGATTTCCACAGATGACCTGATTAAACTGGTGTCTGAGTACAGGAGGTAAGGTGGACTCTTTACCAGTGAAGTAGGTCACCTACTGTGCTGTAGACTTCTCCGAAACAAGGAAAAAAGATCTTAAAACATTTTAAACTTGGTGTTTGCAGGGCTGAGAAGACCAGCAAACTGCAGACTATTCCTGGGACACTGGACATTGCAGTCGACAATCTTCCAATGGAGCATCCTAGTAAGTTTGCTTTTTGGATAGCACTTTTTCCTCTGCCTGCATGTTCACATTCTGCTGCTGCTCTACTTTCCTTTTCTCCCTTCTACACGGTCATGTGTTTGCCACTGTCTTACCTATACATTCAGACTGTGTGACATCATCCTACATACCGGTGAAGCCCTTTGAAGAGCTGAGCAAACACCAACCCACAGTGGAGGTGGAGGAGTTTGTCCAGGACACCACAAAGTTCACGCAGCCACACCGCGTCTACAAGAACCACATCTATGTCTACCCCAAACACCTCAAATATGACAGCCAAAAGAGCTTTGCCAAGGTATGTTGTACCAATTTTAGAACAAGTCAGAGTTCAGCCTGAGCCTTACGTTATACAAATGACCAGCTGCACAATTGCTTGCAATGCGTCTCATGTTTTTTACACACTTCATATAGTTTTATTGTGCACTGTTTTTTGGTAAAGGGGTAATTATTACGGTTACAATGGTTCTGTTGTTCACAGGCTCGTAACATTGCAGTCTACGTTGAATTCCGCAGCTCAGACGAAGAAGTTGCCAAACCTTTAAAGGTACAGCTCTGTCCAAAACACATGCTGAGAGCCCATTTATGATTTTTCATTTTCTCCATTTAAGCTGTCTGTATCGTGAGAAACTGGCTGACGTTTTTTGTAGTAATTTTTCCAACTGCTATTTTTCTCAGTGCATCTATGGCAAGCCAGGAGGTCCAGTCTTCACGACAGCAGCCTGCTCCATAGTCCTACATCACTCTCAGAACCCTGACTTCTATGATGAGGTGAGGACAGATGTTGAAAAAAAAAATGGGTTGGGTATCACGAGTCAACACATGGAGATCATTAGTCCCTGCAAGTGGATTTGTCTTAGCTGAAGCACCATTCCTTGCTGCCCACTGTATAATATATGAAATGGTAATGTGTCCCCAGGTGAAGATTGAACTTCCTACCCAACTTCATGAAAAGCACCACCTTCTGTTCTCCTTTTACCACGTCACCTGTGACATCAATGCAAAGACCAATTCTAAGAGGAAAGAGAACTTGGAGACCCCAGGTGAGATTGTGTTGGAGCTGGAGCCAGAAACTAGTAGAACATCTGCAGTATTATATCTCATGTTTTGTTGTGATTGATCTTTTCCACTATTCATTATTCCCTGATTTGTACATGAGTGCTCTTTTCTTTTAGTGGGCTATTCTTGGCTACCTCTCCTCAAAGAAGGCCGCCTGTCATCTCAGGAGTTCAACATCTCTGTCTCCAGTAACCTCCCGCCTGGATACCTGGCCATCAAGGAAGCTAGCAGCACCAAGGTGAGAGGGAGTTAGAGAAGGAGGGGAAGGGAGGGAGGAGGGGTGTGCAGAGTGTGGATGCATATTAACAAATATAGCTTGGTTGCTGTTTTTTTATTGCCAGTGTTCAAACTGTTGACTACTCAAACTGTCTTCCCCTTTTATAGAATGGAGCAGATGTGAAATGGGTTGATGGAGGGAAAGCTATCTTCAAAGTGTCCACCAATGTCGTATCCACAGTATACACTCAGGTAAGATCATCATCCAGGTCCTTTATGTGTTTTTTTACTGACTTGTCCGGATGGATGGATTGATGGACTGATTGCTCTCTACCTATTGTTTCAGCCACTACATGCCTGTAAAAATGTCACAGTCTCACAGTCTCCCTTTAAGCAAACACTGTCCTCCTACATTTCCTATGATCTAAGATCACTGTAATGGATAAGCTAAGCTGCTCCTTCTCAGCTTCCTCCGACAGAATTAAAATTAATGTGTCCTGTCTGTGAAGAACTCTGAAATGGATTTTAAATGACCATTAGTTGTTGCTGAACAAATTAAACAACATCCTCAAGTATTTTGTAGCTAAAAAAATGCAATCATAGCTCAAAATGCACAATCATCATTAGTGGTGAGTGGTTGTACTTAAGTAGTGTGCCACATGAAACTAGGAAATGGACTCTTTAGTCCATTTAAAACATGTTTGGAGCTCTTCTCGATTGACTGGTGGCTTTTTGTAATTCAGTTGCAAAGCCTCTTGTCTTTCCCTTGCAATACTTTTCTAAAAGTATTTTATAATACTTTTGTGACAATAGAAGTTAATTACAAAAAAAACAAAACAAAATGAAGGAAGAGCCGAAAACAGAGACAAAAACATTCGCTGGTTCAGACGTAGATGTTAAAGGAGTGACGTTTCAGGAATAGCTGTCACTTAAAAAGAAACCAGTCCACTAACTATTACTGCAGATGTTAACTACTCATATTCTTGGATTTTTTTCTTTCTGTTCCAGGACCCCCACCTGAATCGATTCTTTCAGCAGTGCCAGAAGAGAGAGCTGGACCTCTTGGCAGCTCCTTCTTCCAACTTCCTCAACTGCCTGAAGGTCAGAGAAAAGTCATTATGTCCTATCAGCTTTTATTTATCATTAATTAGACAGTTCTACATGATTAATCATTGCACCAATACGTCAAATGTCTTTTCCTTGCACGTCTCTGTATGATTTATGTTTTTGTTATTTTCATCCTTCTCTATGTGCTCCACCTCCTCTGCCTTCTACGATTCGCCCTCCTCCAGGGTCTTCTCAGTATGGACAGAATCCCAGTGATCATCCAGTTCCTGCCAGTCCTCTTTAACCAGCTGTTCAAGGTTCTGACTCAGAATGACAATGATGAGGTCACTACTGCCACCACCAGGTAAGCAGCGGTACTACCTTGTTCAAAACAAAGAGTGCGACATAAGATTGGGAGCTCAGTGAACATGAGAATGCAAACAGTGGGGAAAGCACATAGGAGTTAAAACACCACCTGCTCTTTTTATTGTGTGACTTTTTTTTTTGTTTCATCAGTTTTTCAAGAGAAACAATGAAGAGAAATTGAGTCAGGCAGCATTTGAGGGATGTTTTCTGTCACTGCTTAAATGAAGGCTGTAATAAATAAAACTCTTTTTGTTGGGCTGTGTCTGCAGAGTGCTGTTCCACATAGTCGCAAAGTGCCATGAAGAAAACCTGATTAACTACCTGCACTCCTATATCAAGGTATGAATACATAGAAGGTTGTGTGTGTCTGTAATCCTGTTTATGTGTTTGTATGCACAGCAACGCTGTTGTTTTCCATGAAGTAGTGGAATCACTGCACAGATAGATATTTTTTGGGCAAATTGGGTTTTGTGTGTGTTTATACGTGTTTGTATTTGTGTGTGTGTTTGGGCTAGCAGGAGTGTGGCTAGGGCCACATGCCCAGAACACTGTGCAAACACATACAGAGGCAGAGAGCAAGAAGAAAGGGTGATTGAGTTGGAGGCTAATGAGGACATTCAATCAGAAACACAAGGCATGTTTGTTTAGGAGCGAAAAATCAGTAAGAGAATTAGTGAAGAGAGCAGGAGAAACCACAAGATCTGCCTCATGTTGGCTACAGCGAAGGAAAACTGCAGCGCCTGAAGAGATAGTGGCAGAGACGAATGGTGGGAGGTAAGAGGAGAAGACTAGCAGCGCTAATGGAACTGGGGTTACCATGGTAACAGATTGGCATGATGTTCAGTAGTAGCAGTGCCCACTTTAAACAGCTGAGTGTGTGTGTGTGTGTCCAAAGAGAAGGGAGGGAAAGAGAATGGTTCACTGTAGCATGAATTAAATGTTTTGTGTTAATAATTTTTGAATCAAATCTTGCACATGTACGTCCTTAATAATAATTATATATGTATTTTGTATTAATTCAGATTATGGTATATGACTGTCTCTATGCAACTAGAGTACATTAGTAAATTTGAAACCATTTGATAAGAAAACCAAATTAATCTGCCAATATTATGATAATCCTTTTAATGAAAAATAAAGCATCCCCTAGTTCCACATCTGCAGTTGTTAGGGATGCTGCTTCTGTTTGGTATATTTAGAAATGGATCGTATTTGCTTTGGACTGTTGGCTGGAAAGAACAAAAGATTTTAAGACATCCCTTTGCGTAGTATAAAATTGTGTAGAACATGCTGGGGTATGAAAACAGCTATGTCACAATATTTTAGAGCATGTCATTAAATGTCTTTTATCCTTGAAGTGCCCAAAAACTAACGATATTCTCTCGCCTTTACCTAAGATTAGTTGCTTGTATATTCTGTATGTACCATATAGTGTGTCTATGCTGTAGGCACCTACTCCTTTACACTTTTCTCTATGTTTAGTTTGTGTTCAAGTCAGAGGCCCATGGCTTCAGGACAGTCCACGAGGAACTGGCTAAAGGGATGACCTTTGACCTGAAGAGCAACGAACAGGCCGCAGTCAGGAATGTCCTGAAGGTTAGTGCGTTACCTACCGTTTGCAGCCTCCTCTTCCTCTTTTCTCTCAGTTAGACCATGACATCTTGTCTTAATTAATTAGTAATTATTGTTGAAGCCAACAGAGGAAAGTAACTCTGTGTGCAGATTTCCTAGCCAACTGTTTGCATGCTGAAGCTGATTAGATGGAACAGGAATGACCTTGCTTCGTCTCTCTCGGTTACAGTTCTCCTGGTTCTTCTTTGATCTCATTGTCAAATCCATGGCCCAACATTTGGTTGACTCTGACAAGGTAAAGGTAAGACCTCCTCTACTTTGCCTCTGCTAAACTCTTCTACTCCACTCCAAATGTTTTATTCTTAGTTCAGTACAGTTCCTTTTACATTTGTGTAATCTGACCTCGCACCCTACAGCTTTCCAGACCCCAGCGTTTCCCCTCATCCTACCTTAGCCGTGTGGAGACCATGGTGGAGACCGTGTCTGAACACATTTTCTGGAAATACAAAGACATGGCCGAAGAGACGCGCAGTGCCAACGTAGCTGTGGCAGCTTTTGTCAAGGTGGGAGAGAAGCGTTTCGTTTTTGTGTCATTAAAGAACCTTTTTTAAAGCAGCAGGTTATTGGCACTGGGTGAAGTTTGAGTAGGCGTAAAGGGTCCTGTACATACAGTTTATGTGCTTATGTAGATCAATACAAACTGGCTGGCAGTAAAAATTGCTTCCATTTACAGTTGTTCCATATTGATTTGTCCATCTGTGCAAAATGATCTCTCTCGCGCTGCGTTGTTAATTTAATACTGGATATGATCTTCAAGTTGACTGTCTCTGTCTCTCCTTGCAGCGCTGCTTTACTCTGGTGGACAGAGGTTTCACATTCAAACTGATTAGCAACTACATAAACATGATCACCGCTACTGACAGCAAGGTAAAACGAAACATGCACTACATTCAGTCTAATCGAAAATTCATTCCACAAGCTCTGATTTGATCTGATATTTGGTTGGAGGGAAGCGCATAACAGTATCTTTGTTTGTGCTTGATAGGTTCTGTGTGAGCTGAAATTTGAATTCTTGAGAGAGGTGTGTAACCACGAACACTACATTCCTCTCAGCCTGCCTTTACCGTCTGCTCGCATCACCGGTAGGAACTCAAGCCACACTCCATTGCCTAACGACGCCAATGTCAATGTTATAACTCATACGTCCAGTAGTTCCCACTCTCATTTGTCTATTAACACCCTGTCTCTCAATCTTTCTCTTTCTATCGCATACTCTGTGACTGTTTGTCCATTCCAGACCATACATCCCCAGAGCCACAAAGCACTCATGGTAAATATGTGCACTCATTCCTTTGTTGTATGTGTTACAGTGTGTGAGCTACAGTGGTATGGTGATAATGAAATTCATGGGAAACTGGCTTGTCACATCGTTTGTTCACTGTAACCAGATTTCTGTTTAGAAATGGATTAATTAACTCCCTGATGGAAAGCAAATGTTAGCAAATGTTGCTCGGTTCATATGTGTGTGGATCTTTTTTGCTGTGTCCCCTCAGCGTCAGTGCCTGAATACAATCTGACTGGAGAGTTCTGCAGGAAGCACTTCCTGACTGGACTGTTGCTCCGGGAGCTGGGGCTGGCACTCCAGGACGAGCAGGACTTGAGACACCTAGCTTTGGCCACCCTGAAGACTCTAATGGCCAAACATTCACTGGATGCCCGCTATGCCACCAAGGTAGACAGAACATGTGTTTATATGAGAAAAAACTAAATGGCATGAACAATGAGTCATGAGCTCACAGCAGAAAATTCTCCCAATGTGACTCATACAAACACAATTGGCATGTGATAGGTCACAACAGCTGCAAGCAACAGTGAGGATGTCTTAATGAATGCTGGGAAGTGTCCGGATGAGATTGAGTCAGTAATGTGCCCTGTGTTGAGCAGTTCCAAATACAGTGCCAACCACAACACAACAGCAGGACTGCAGTCAAGACTAAGACTGGGTCTAGTTGAGTCTGAGTCAAAACCAAATGTGTGCAGAGGGAAAATAATAGCTGGGAAACGAGAATACATTATCTCAGCAGGACATATTGAATATTATGTAATTGCAGTGATTTTTTTTTTATAGTGAAATATTCAGATTGAGATTGCAGAGTGTTTTAAACTTGTCAGTAGTCTATTTAAACATAATGTGTCCACAGTCCAATAAGCCACTTTACTGTAAACGTAACATAAATTAAATAGTAATGAACTCTCCAGGGACACTTTGTAAGGGCAGTTTTATTATTTAAACATAAGTGTTGCCAAGGTCCAGAAATGTAACTAGTTTGTTAATTCAGTCTTTCACTCTTTTGCATCGTGATTATCAACATAAAAATATTATTATCAGACATGGCTCTATTGGAGATTGTTTTGGCTCATGGTGGTGGCATTGTTTCTTTGTGGTTATTTTTTGTTTTTTTCTGGTCATTTTGCGTATTTCTGTGGGCATTTAGCATCTCTGTGGTTTAGTTTCTAAAAACAAATGTTAATAGTCACAAACCTGTGCCCAGTAAGCCTGATATGTAAGCTATCAATTTATAGAACGATGTCTTATAGTCAAAACTAATCTCAAATGATGTCAATAATGTAATGTGATGTCAATTGAAATGTCTGCCTTTCCAGGAGAAGCAGGCGAGAATTGCCTCTCTTTACCTGCCTTTGTACGGCCTGATCCTGGACAACATGCCCCGATTCTTCCTCAGGGACCTCTTCCCCATCTACATCACTTCAAGTGACCAAGTAAGAGTCGAGTGACAGATGAAATGATTGATTGACTGATTATCTACGTATCTCTTCATTTTAGTTCTCATATATTTCTATAGATTTTGCAATAATTAAAATGATTGATTATCTTTATTATCTCTTCTGTATGTATAATCTATGTGGTACTGATATGTGCTGTACATATTATCTTCCTACTCATTCCATTTGATTTTCATACTGTAAACAATCTGATAATGATAATTATTGCTAATTATACAGACACTTTGACTGTGTACTTTCTTTGTGAAATAAATAATAATGATTTTCAGTTAAATCTTATTTTTTATGAGACTTGTTTTAGGTTTGTCTCCATGTGTATCGGGTTTTGCAGCTTGTTAATATTGTACATTCTACAAATAATAGCCTTTATGAAAGCTTGAACAATAAGTCACATGCTCACTATTGTAAGACACAGGGTGAATGAAAAACATTTTTCCTGCTTTTTTACCAGGGCTCTCGAGATGACCTCAGCGTTGGTGGGGGGACTGGAGGGGTTACTCGCCATGGCAACTCTGTAGATGCCTCTTTTTCCAAAGAAGTACTCAACTCTATCACAGGTAGCCGTGTGTGATGTGTGTGTAGCTGTCTATTTCTAGCGTCTATATTAAAAGGTGTGAATGAGGATATCAATGCTTACTATCCTCCCCGCCTCCACCAGTCTTCTCATCCCTGGCTGTTGCCACGGGTAACCAGACCGACTCTCGGGGTTCTCTGATCAGTGTGGACTCCAACCCTAGCAACAGTGACAGGAACAGTGAGAAGATGGACGGATGTGAGAAGGTGAGAGGAGGAAAGTGTTAAGAAAACATAATAACAACACCTTTTGTAACCTTTATTGTCTTTAATTCTCTCTCCTGGTTATCTATACTGCTATTTGTAATGTTCATATCCAGTCATTTGTTGCATCTTATCTTCTTTTCACCACCTTATCATCTCTTAGTTAATAAAAGCAAAGAAAAAACATAGCCAGACATACTGCAGCTATTAGTTCTTCCACCATCACCATCAGCTTTTCACTAGAGGCCAAAAAACCAAGATCTCAAAGGTCTCCTTTCTAAAGTTGGCTGTCTGGTTTGATTTTCTGTTCTATTTTTTTTGTTCATTAGTTTGAAGGTATACACATTCCAAAAGCTTCTCCACATTTCCTGGAATTAGACTGTTGCCAGGGAGTTAGTGTTCACATAGTTGCCATCCTGATGCTAATGGTTTGTATATTTGACTGTATTTATGTCTGGATGATTGTCCTCAGTTTGCTCGGCCTCAGTCCTTGATCGGATATGGTTCTCGTTGTGACAAACTGGACCAAGCAGAGACCCGCAGCCTGCTCATGTGCTTTTTGCACATCATGAAAACAATATCTGAGGGTAAGAAATGTACAAACATTCATACACAGGCCTCCCACCGTCCACTCTGCTATTTATGGTTTATTATATTTACTATTATACAATTTTGTTTTTACATTTGTAGATTAACACAAAGTAACTATGAATAGCAGTTTGCACTTGTTCTGTTTTAATACAACTGACTATTAAAATAATATCCGTTATTGTCATCACGGGGACTTGGCCACCTGTCTAGACATATGTCTTGGTGGATGACATGCTGTCTTCTGTTGCCTGTTTCCAGATGTTCTAGTGTCCTATTGGCACCGGGCCATACACCAGGAGATCTCAGACTTCTTCAACATCCTGGAGTAAGTGCTCCTCTTTCCTCATTGCATAGTATTACCACTGCTTTTGTTAGGCTGACTAGTGATACTTTGCATAGAGAAAAAAAAAAGCTCTGAGGCAATCAGGGATGAAGACAGAGAGAAGAAGAAGAAAGGGGAATGTAGCCAGAAGGGAACAGATGAAAGTAATGACACAGCAAGAGAGACAGAAGAAAAACAGACGGAGTCCACTGAGAGCTCCTTATCCACTGAGCAGTACTGTAAATTTACTGTGTTTCCTGCTTGTGTCAGCATTTAGACTGTACTTGTACAATTTAGTGTCCTTAACTTTATTGAAAACATAAAAACAAGCAAGCCGCCACCTAAGACCAATATGCTTTTTCCTTTTTTCTCAGGCTGTGTCTACAGCACTTCAGGTTCCTTGGAAAACGCCTCATAGCGAGGTGAGTGTGCGCTCCACATTGCTTGCACTGACTAAGAGGTGAACCAGGTCTCATTCAGATGCTTTTATCATAACGCTGCAGATACGGAAACGGCTTATTAACTCAACATATATACGACGGCCAAAGGTTCTAACACTCACTCCCACTGATAAATAATTCATACAATCATGTGCACGCATGGATGCACACGTGTACACGCAGCCACGGACACGTGCAAACACACACAAATGTATGACACAGTCGAGCAGATCTACTAAAATGTGTTTTGTATGCGTTTGCATGATCAAGGATGAGCTTCAAGAGGGGAAGAAGTAAAGGAGGGGAGAAAAGAAAGAGAGGGGGAGGTGAAACTCCTGGATGTCGATGTTGAGAGAGAATCACTGCTGGATATTGTACTGTAGTATTTGGCAAGCACAGGATGGGGGTTGTTATCGTGTGTGTGTGTGTGTGTGTGTGTGTGTGTGTTTGTGTGTGTGCCCGAGTTCTCTTACTGGAGCTGAGCCATTGGCACTGCTAGATTCCTCCATCTTCTGGTTCCTCCCAGCTAATTAAATTAGCCCTCTTTTTCCTTTCAGCAGTAAGATGCTGAGATGTAAGCCAACAAAAGGCTGCGAGAACACACTGCTTTACTGTGTGCTAAGACATTCACTGAATAAAGATAGCTGGAAGCCCAGCCAGCACTCTCAGACGTTGTTGAGCCTGTCTCGGACTGCTAGCTACTTAACATTTGTCTGTAATACCAGGCTTTGGTGGATTCACAGTCATGCCTGTCTCAGTGTCTTTCTCTGTTTGTTCTTTGATGCCCGTCTGAGTCACTGTGGGCACCTACCGAAGTTCAGGAGTAGCAAATTAAACCGGCAGTGTTAAGCCAGCAAGACGTGGGTTCACATTGAAAACATTTCTCTATAATAGTAAATATTTAATGGTTAAAGCAACAAGTTTGTTTTGCATGTTTTTAAAGGGTTAGGGTTTCATTTTATTTAATCAAGGAATATGGGGATGTTGTTTTAATCATGGAATCAGATGTGTTACCAGCTCCTCAGTGATCCTATTGTATGAGTGACCAACTTCTAATTGATAGAATAAACAAATGCATAGGCATAGAAATCCATAATGTAAATTATGTTACAAATGTGTCAGAGAACAGTCAAAGAAAAACTGGTTTTCAGGGCATTTAAAGACTAGGTGATCACATATTTAAAGTTTATCTTACAATATGAACAGGTTATGCTTGGTGTAATCATTCCTCCTGTTAATACATACCCTTAAAAAATGCATTAAAATATCCATACTAGTCAGATTAGTGCATATCTTGCTAAATTGCAGCCTTTTAGTACAGATTACAACTTAGGTTTTTCGTTAATATCCCCCCACCGCAATCCACAGCAATGTTTAAGTAAACACTAAGGGAATAAAAATACTAAACAAAATGGCAAACGTTGGAACGACGAATCATTGGAAGAAGTCAGACAGCTGAAGCGTTGGATACACTTCTGAATACATTTTTGCTCAGTAAGATTGTGGATTTTGTCTCCTCTCACTTCAAGGGTTTTAGAAAATGATCTATTCATGGCCAGTATGAACAAAAAGAATGATTATAGCAACCAAGGTGTGGTGTGGCACCTGACTTCATTCATTTGATTGAGCGTTTTAAGACTGAGCTATCCTCTGAGCTAGCCAGTATTGTGGAGGTTTAATCCCATCTATTTTGGTCTAGTGAGCCTCATTTTTTGACCTAAATCATATTTTGCACAAACATACACAATATGCACTACATGGTACATACAAATAATAGTCGGTTGCAGTGTTTTCTCCATGTTCGACCTTGCTGTTGGAAGCTCCACCGCAGTGCATGCTTCATGCCCTCCCCCTCTGTGCATGCTGCAGCTGTTAATGGATTGTTGGGCTGCACTTATTGATGTTCTGCTGCATCAAGCAATCCCTTTCTGTCTGAAAATAAATGTTAAATTAACATCAAATGATATGTTAGTTTTGCATGTTCTTTATGTCCTTTATCACTTTTTATTAGATTTATTATTTGTCTCATTGATGCTGCATGTTGACCTCTGTCTCCATGCTCTGCTTCATGGCCTCCTGTTGCTTGGCATGAATGACTTTTTGTAATCAGCTCTGAGTTTGGCATGTTGATTAAGCATCAGAAGTATGGATGTTCAACATCTGTTTGAAATCCAGTTACTGAACGGATTTGTGCTGCAGCTCATCTGACATGCACCTTCGTCACATCAATACATTTGTGTTTCCATGCTGTCCACTGTTCCACATTAATGTTGACCTCAGGCCTCTACTTTCCACTCACGCTCTTCTAAGAGTCAGTATAACATTTACACAGTATTATACTACCGTCAAACTAAAATCATTGACTCTGTTATGCCACTAACCTCTCTGTCTGGCTGACCTCCCTCTCTTAATGAGCTGTTTGATATTTTTGCTTGACTCTAGCTGCTCTCATCACATGGTCAAATTTTAGATTCTGTATGCTTTCAGCATTTCATCTTGCCCTGCTGGAATACAGTGTGACCTAGTTGCTATAAATATGTAACAAGGTCACAAAGGTGCAAAACCTAATGCTGTATTGCAAAGTTTTTGCATTTCTACATTCATGAGATCAGTTTTGATTGACTGGAGGCATGCTCAAGCAACTATTAGCACGCCACACGCAGATCGTACAGTATATCTGACTAATGATGATAATGACAAACACTAAAACTGTTGGTCTTAACTAAACTAACTAATGCTAGCTTTGATGTGATTGGCTCGTGAACAGGAAGCTAGCTGCGGCAGTAAAGCTGGCCCAGTCCACCCAGGCCAATGGCACCCTGAAGGGCTCTAACCACACCTCCCACACCTCAAGCATCTTCCCACAATGGTAATCACCCTCCCACAGCCATTATAACAGACTTAAACTGTTTGACAGTGTTTGGTTACTGAAAGTATTCTTAATGCTAATGATGTCTGGTGGCGGTGGCACAAATATGTTTTGACAGCAAGAACCGCCAGACTATTTACATACAGGTATAACCTACAACAACTATGTGAATGCATTCTTGCCATGTGTATATTCATCATTTGTGGCCACTGTGTTTCCATGTTATAGACTGTAACTTTCAGCATGTATCCCCTCATACCCGCAGTGCTTTGTGTGACTTGCCAGTTTCTGTCTTGGTACTCCCGTGTGTTAATAGACTCCCCAATAACAGCAAGTCCTTGGGACATGGACGCTACTTATCTTTAAGTTATCCAGAGGTTTAGAGGTCCCACCATCAGTAGTAGTAGTAGTATAAACAAAGAGATGTGAGCCCTGTGACTGATACTATCTGCTGATCCTTGCCTTTGCCTCCAGGATGGCATCGTCTGGAGGTGAAGGTCACCGACATGCTCGCTCTCAAACTATGCCCATCATTAGAGGAAAGAATGCCCTCACTAACCCCAAGCTGGTGCAATTGTTGGAAACAGGTAACACATACACAGATTGACTGAGATTAACGTAAAGTCAGCAACACGTATGACAGAATTTACATGTGATTCTGTTTCCAGATGGATCTATTCAGGAAGGGGACACGCTGAGTCCTACAGATATCGAGGCAAACTTGTCCACTGAGGTGGCCCTCACTGTACTGGATGTATTAGAGCTCTTTGTTAACCATCACAAGGTCTGTGGTTCTTACATTATTTGAGTGTGCACCATTGACATTGTGTTATCTGTTTTCTTTTGATAAGCTATGTACTGTGCTATGTTCTACATTATATTTAGTTCATATTGTTATGTCAAATCTAACCTAAAGTATATGGCTTTTACAGCCTTATTTTAATGGTTATGCAGAATGCTGTGGTCCCAAAATCAAATGTAGAAACTTCTTTTGTCAAAATAAAATATTTTTTTGTTGTGTAGACTCCAGAGTGAATTAGAAATCATTTCACACATTTTAAGCAGGGTCAAAAATCATACTCATACTCATAGTCATACTCTACTGCCACCTGGTGGCTAGAATAATCTCTATTTTTCTTAACGCTTACCCGTACTTACTGTAGGAGTTACATAGTAGTATTAGCAGGTATATAGTGGTATTTGCATGAAAGCTTTCTGTTATGAAAAAGAAAGCTGCTGTTGAACCTGAAATTTGTGTGAATGTGTTTTGTTCTTTTTCTACTTCCTGCCTACAGAAGCAGCTGCTGCAGGATGACGGACAGAATTCTTTAATGAAGAAGGTGCTAGACACCTACTTGCTCTTCTTTCAGATCAGCCAATCAACCGCCACTTTACGGCATGTCTTCGCTGCGCTCAGGCTCTTTGTACAAAAGGTTTGTCAACCTTCATGTAAGCATATAACATCTAAATGAATATTCCAACCTTTTTTTCTTAAAAGTGGTTTCGTCTTCATATCGTTCTGTAGTTCCCCAGTGCATTTTTCCAGGGTAAGGCAGATCTGTGTGGCAGTCTGTGCTATGAGATCCTCAAGTGCTGTAACCATCGATCTAGCTCCACCCAAACGGAGGCAGCTGCTCTGCTGTATTTTTTTATGAGAAAAAACTTTGAGTTCACAAAGGGCAAGTGCATAGTTCGCTCACATCTGCAGGTTAGTGACACCAAATGTATTACAAAAGTCTATTTTAGTACTCAAAGTACTGTGATATTTGCTATATATATATATATATATATGTATGATATTGTCCTTATTGTCTACTCCTCTTTGTGCTTCAGGTTATCAAGGCAGTGAGCCAGTTGATAGCAGATGCTGGCATTGGAGGCTCGAGATTTCAGCAGTCACTGGCTTTCATCAATAACTTTGCCAATGGAGATGCTCCACTTAAGGTATTGCAGGTCCTACAGCGTTTTTCTTATCAGTAATTACAGTTGAACACGGTAATTAGAGTTAAACAGTATTTAGAGGTATTTCATTCTGCTTTCTACAGAACACTCCATTCCCAGCTGAAGTGAAAGACCTGACCAAGCGGATCCGGACAGTTCTCATGGCCACGGCTCAAATGAAGGAGCACGAGAAGGATCCAGAGATGCTGGTGGATCTGCAGTACAGTCTGGCCAATTCTTATGCCAGCACACCTGAGCTGCGACGCACCTGGCTGGAGAGCATGGCCAAGGTCCACGTCCGCAATGGGGATCTCTCAGAGGTACAGAAAGAAAATGTACACACCCCTAAGGGTGCTCTTACGTCAGAAAGAATCTGTTTTGACAATGAAACATACACCTAAGTTTATAATTTATAAACTAACCCTAACCCTTCTCTCCCTCAGGCTGCCATGTGCTACATCCACATCTCAGCCCTGATTGCTGAATCGCTGAAGAGGAGAGGTAAGTGAACACGTACTGGTCCTACTTTCCTGTTTGCAGCACGGTTTTTGTATGTGTGAATGTGAACACAACAGCCGTTCATATGCAGGGCGTGAAACTGCTGTTAGTGTGTGCATCTTTGCATAAATGCTAATTTCTAACCAATCACAGCCATCATTTGCATCGCTGTGCTAACATGGATGGTCGTTGAAAGGCTTCAGGGCATCCTTCCTTCATATCATCATGGGGTTTGATGCGTATGCCTGAACATGTGCACATCTTTGTACTGTAGTAATTTATTAGGAGCCCAGGAGTGCAACTAGCTCTATAGATCTGACGTTGCATCCAAATACCCTATTCATGACTTCCAGTAGAAATAGAGACTCATGTCCACACATTTGCTCCTGATGCATGTTTTCCTGTCTACATATATCTTTGTTGTTTGTGTGCATGTGTCCTTATTTAGACTTTAGCACGTCTATCGTTTCCTGTATGTGTCTGACATTTTTTGGCATGGCCTTTATCACCTAGCATGTGTGCCCATACCAACGGTATGTTCCAGCAGCTCTGTTCCTGTTTGACCCTTTGTCCTAAAGCATAAAGGCAAAAGCAAGTGGATGTTAATCTTTGTAAACCTCATCCTGCTCCCCTCCTACCAAACAGGCTACTGGAGAGCTGACAAGGCCAGGATGTCCAGTGTGTCCCCTGAAGAAAGCCCTGTCTTTAACTGTAGCTCCTTACTAACTACCTCCCGAGATCAAGACAGTGAGTGTGTGCGCCTGGGGGCTGCTTGGTGGTGGGGTTGGGTGTTCAAGAATAAAAGGATGGAGAGACGAGGGACTGTGGCAGAGAGTGGGTGTACTAATATCTGTTTAGACATCTTGGAACATGTTGGGAAGTTTTGATACTGAGACGTAGGTAGACGTGGTTTGGATTGATGGGACATCGGGTTTTTAAGTGCAAGATCTCCAAATCTTTTCCACTGTATTATACAGTGCAATGAAATGTTTTGAAGACAAGTGTATCACATTTTACTCAGTTTCACTGTTCAGTCAGGTCTCACTGGATAAGATTCACTGTCACTGGGTTTTGATACACTGTCACATTTGCTGTTTTGAACTTTTGAACATCTTGTATTTCCATGTGTTGGATGCGTTTTATGTATTTTATGTACAAGCTGAACACCAACAATAACGTGTGACCTTTATAAGACATGTAGAGCTGGATATTGAGTGATTCATTAGCCCTTGTATTTACTTGTTTAAAACCTCAGCATCGTTCTCTATGGGATGGGCAGCATTCATGTGCATGAGCCCTAATGTCAAGGAAGAGGGGGCCATGAAGGAAGACACCGGTACGCAGGACACGCCCTATACTGAGGTCAGTGTTTGCCTGATTCTGCACAAACTATGAACTTTGGTCTGTAAAGAAACATTTTCTAATGATAAAACCATTGATGCTAGTTGGAGACTAGATGGTTTCACATGCTATTGCCTTGCCAGTAGTTGGAGTCTCTGCTCTCTAACCAGCTTTCTGATGGTGTTGCACTGTGCAGGACACCCTTGTAGAGCAGCTGGTGCTGTGTGTGGACTATCTGTGGAAATCAGAGCGATACGAGCTCATCGCTGACATCAACAAACCTGTCATTGCTGTCTTCGAAAAAAGGAGGGACTTTAAGGTAACGGTTAACCTGCCTGCTCTTTGTGTACAATATACGTGTCTGTGAACACGCTGACTTACAGTAAGTTTAACTTCACGTGTGTTTGTGCGTGCCCACAGAGACTGTCAGAGCTGTACTATGACATCCATCGCTCCTATCTCAAGGTGACCGAGGTGGTGAACTCAGAAAAGCGGCTCTTCGGTCGTTACTACCGTGTAGCTTTCTATGGACAGGTGAGGGAAGACTTTTGCAGACAATCCACAGTTTCACAGGCACAACGACACACTTCTAAGATACACGCAACCCACAACAGTCACTGTAACTCCACAGCTGACAGATACATTTGAAACTATACTAGTCTGGATATAAAGTGGAATAAATGCATATGTCAATGAAATTTACCAACAAATTACAGGTTTTGTTGAGTTTTTTTAAATGTTTAGGTTAATGTGGTATGAAATCTTCTTACTCCCGGAAAAAAGAGGAAAATATGTGAGGCATGGTGAAGGAAGGAAAAGGAGACCAGATTTTTTTTACCTGAGTCCGTGCCCTTAATTTCTCTGTCTGCTCTTTTCTTCCTTTTATTATTATGTTCTGTATCAAGATCGTGGTAAGTTTTGTATGTCTTCAATTGTTCATTTTCCTCAGTGCTAACTACTTTTACCTCTCTTCTCCTTTTACCACTATTAACATCTGCTGCTCTTACCCTTTGAAGGGCTTGTGTTAAGCTTGCTGTTGTCCATTTGACCTCCCATAATCGCCAACGATGCCGTTGTTTGTTCCCTAATCATTGAGAGGAGCTGGTGTCAAACAGCCACACTACACAGAATTACTTAATAAACCTCATTCACTTTTGATGTTTGACTTTGTTCTAACAAAATGACAAAGGGTGTCATTGCCACTACATGCACAACGGGTGACTCAGCAGTCCACTAGAGGGCAACATAGAACTAGACAAACAGTATATGCACAGCGGGGTGACATGACATATAACTCATAATGTAAAATGATCAAATTAAATTTTAAGCTTGCAGCACATACCCAAAAACACCCAACCATAGATGTGGGCTTAGCTAATTAGTGTTGTGTGTATGTGTGTATGTGTGTGTGTTCTGGTAGGGTTTCTTTGAGGAAGAAGAGAGTAAAGAGTTCATTTACAAAGAGCCAAAGCTAACGGGGCTGTCGGAAATCTCCCAGAGATTACTCAAACTCTATTCAGACAAGTTTGGAGCTGACAATGTCAAGATGATCCAGGACTCCAATAAGGTAACTGACGGCCTGTTTACATGTTTACATGAGTGTCTTGTTTAAGAGTGAATTATTTATATTATATATTATTAATATATTAATATATTATAATATATTAGCTGGTATTTTGTACGCTTTTAGTTTTTTTTTGGACAAATAACCTATAACCTGTTGCTTTTTTGACCTACTTTAACAACAAGGTAAATCCTAAAGACCTGGATCCCAAGTTTGCCTACATTCAGGTGACGTACGTGGTGCCCTACTTTGACGATAAAGAACAACAGGAAAAGAGGACAGATTTTGAGAGACATCATAACATCAACCGTTTCGTGTTTGAGACGCCGTTCACTCTGTCAGGGAGGAAACACGGAGATGTGGAGGAGCAGTGCAAGAGACGCACTATACTGACCAGTGAGGATTCAATTCACACTTTCTGTTAACAGAAGACACTGCAACATACTGTACATACATGTATTAGTACATGTTCTGTCCTTGCTAGTAACTAGCTGCAGACTAATGTACAGCGAGCCTTACTAGTTTATATGTATTTGCCTCTCCGCAGCAAGTTCCAGTTTCCCCTACCTGAAGAAGCGAATCCAGGTGGTGGAGCAGCAGAGTACAGAAATGAACCCAATAGAAGTGGCCATAGATGAGATGTCTCGTAAAGTCTCTGAGCTCAACCAGCTCTGCAACATGGAGGAGGTGGACATGATCCGGCTGCAGCTAAAGCTGCAGGGCAGTGTCAGTGTCAAGGTGGGAATACGTCAGAGATTCACATATGCATTTGAATTTAAGGTGCTTTGTTTTTTGTTTTTCAACCTGGTTTTTCTCTTCCAGGTGAATGCCGGGCCTATGGCTTATGCCAGGGCATTTTTGGAGGAGAAGAATGCTAAGAAATACCCTGACAACCAGGTCAAACTGCTTAAAGAGATCTTCAGGTAGGGCTAAATGCACAATTCATGTGAATGTAGACCTTGTACCTGGTATAACACAGTAGGTATATAATTAGCCCAAAGCTGTAGGGAAGTGTCAGCAGCCGAGTCTCTTATAATAAAGCCGAGCATACATATTATAAGTGTATATGTACAGTACATTATATACAAGTGCCCACAGGTAAAGTATCTGGTTTGCAAGATCCAGTGTCACTTGAATCTGATACAAAAGTATTTGTTTTGAAGTATGACACATATACAGACCTTATCTAGGCCTTTAAAGGTCAGGTTCAGTTGCACGATTCACGGCCTGAATCATCAGTATGTTGCTTTAAATAACACTTTGCACCCCTGCAGGCAGTTTGCGGAAGCTTGTGGTAAGGCTTTGGACGTGAATGAGCGTCTGATAAAGGAGGACCAGTTGGAGTACCAGGAAGAGATGAAGGCTCACTACCGGGACATGCTAACTGAGCTGTCAGGCGTCATGAATGAACAGGTCTCACTATGAGTCTCCTTGACCTTCTTTTACTACCACATGCTTATAGCTTTTTCTGTAGATTATTTCATGGGGCATTTTCATGCAATTCGTCCATTTGTGTTATGATTTTATAGTTTTCTCTGCTACTTTTTCCAACTTTTTCTCTCATTGCAGCTTCAAAAAAGTGTCCTTGCCTCCAGTACGTCCTCTCTCTCTAACAGCTCTCTGTCCACTCTTTCTAAGACTGGTATGTCATGTCATCACATTCCCTCATGAAAGACATCTTGTCACCTTGCTACTCGCTTGCACCGCTTTATTTTTCCACCCATATCTGAGCCTATCCTAGAATCCAAACTGCTAGTCTTCATACCCACTCGCTTTCAATTTCCCCGTGTCAATGCAAGCTTTTTATTCTTGCTCTTGTGCAGATTCCTCATACAAGGCAACCAGGAACGGAACGGCACAGCGCCTACTGAATGGCCAATAGACTCACAGGAAATCGTCTCTGCCGAGACGGACATTTTTACCTTAAATTGCTTTCGAGTGCCAGTTTGAGCCTTAAGGGGAGCTAATTTGCTTGTTTCTGACTGTATCTATTCCCTGCTGCGGGATGCAGTGGGCTAATGGAACTGTGATTAATGGCGAGTGTAGAGAAAACAAGGGGAGAAGTGTGTAGACTGTGGTCGTGGTAGTCCGTCGTCCTGTCGTTGAACATAGAGGCCAGGCTGCTGGACTGTTAGTGACTGTTTGTTTTGGTTATAGAGACTCGATCTATGTGCTGTGCGGATTCCCCCTACCCTGCCAACTGATTCATCAGCTTACACAGTGACAGACACACTTGCAAACAAATACATACGGTGCAGATGTTCATACACGCGTGCACACAAACACAACAACTTACGCCTTCTCTCCATAACCCTGTCCCTTTAGAGATCAGTGACCTTACTGAGCTTGAGGTGCGTTCAACTAATACATATATTTCCAGGTGCTTTCTGGTGCATTTTGCTGATAATTTTTACACTTTTTCTGTGGAATCTCATTGTACTTCAAACTATCTAAAGACATCTTGTAAGACGGATCATGTGAAAAAGAACAATATTTGCATAGAGGTCTTTAAAAACCAAGAATCTGAGCAGTTGAACGCGCCTCCAGTTCCTGTTTGAATGTAGAGCAGCTCCACATTGCTACTTTGTATCCTTGATTACATTATAGAAATATCAGCTTGCCAATTTTCAAATGGAAAAAACGAAACAAGATATGTTTTGTAAAATTTTTATGATTGAAATTGCATTGTTATTGTTATTTCCTGTACTGTTTTGAATTGTAAATAAGAAATATTAATATTTAAAATGTTTGAAATGTTGCTTTTTTATAAAATATACAATATATAAATATTTGTTTAGCTGAATTTAAAAAAGGACAAAAAACTAAAGTTTTATGTATAACATTTAAATAAAAATTTTGCTAATGTCCAAAATTCATGAGTATTATTCATTTTTCGTATTATTCTATTTTCCTCTGTATTTTCATTATCCACTGTCCTCTTAGTTTAGCTAATTGTATATCTTCTATTCACACTTGCTTTCACTTTCATACGTGTCTCTCAGCAGCCCAGGTTTTCAACCATGGTGTAAGGGATAAATAGTTGTGTAAAACTGTGATTATCTATATTTAATTTATATAGTTAGATAATTCCGGTTGACAATAGATGCAAATGTGTGAAACTTCAAATCCATCAATTCTAACTTAAATTAAAATGACAGTGCTCATACAGTATACGTTTATGAAATGTTCTTTATTTGTGCAGAGCTGAAACACATTTTGTGTGCATATCGAATCTAATGTAGATGCGTCTACAGTAGCAGGAGCTTAAACCTACTTTTAACTCCAGAATGCACTCACAAAGCAAGTCTTTTGTTTTGGATCATTGATTTTTTTTTTCCAACTCAGAGGGATCAGAACAGAGTTGGCAGCTAAATGACTCCCAGTCGTTTTGATCTGACGGCGGCCGGAGGCTCTCACCGTCGCTGCTCCGTGTATCGCTGTTGTTTTATCTGTCTCTTTCAGATGATCTCCACTCTGTTCACCCTAAGGCTCTGCTTTTCCTATGTTTTCCTCTGTTCACTAAAACCACATTTAAACTATCTTAAAAGAGTGGGGGCAGCTAGAGCCATTTAAAAACAATCTATTCAGTCATTAGTTTTAATTGATAGCAGGGAGACAGTTGGATGGGGTTTTGAAGTGTGTGATTTTATGGATGGTGCGTGGAGTTATATATTATATTTTGTCTGTCAGTTTAGTCTGCAGTATTACCATAATATTAATGTCTGTAACTACAACGGGTGATAGCTCTCTCACTTGTCTTTCTTTATCTCTGCCTGATGAGACAGCTGACACATTGACTGTATATCTCTGTCTCTTCACTCTCCCTCTGTGGTCACACACCTGAGGTGCAGCAGATTGAGTTTCACTGACCTCGTACAATACCTGTTTCTCATTAACTCCTTTTTTTAGCCAACCTGTCAGTATCTCACTCCTCCTCAGTCTCATCTGCCTCCTCCCTCCCTTTCTGTAGAATATATTGTGAAACAGAAAGAGGGGGCTGATTGGGTTTCTTTCCTCTGCAGGCCGGCTTATGTATGCCCATCTCCCTCCCAGTGGCCTAGACTATGGCAGGGTCGGGTTGCTATGAACCAGCAGCCTTCACTCCCGGTCACAGGGAGTTGTTCCTGGCAATATTTCAAACTCTATTATATGTTTCAGATGATTTCTGAATGCATGTTAAATCATTATTATTGTTACTGGTGTGGTCATAACCAGCGGGGACAGGCTCCATTGCAGCACCTGAACCTTCAATGATTCCCAGCCGTGGGAAAACTCCACTGAGTGCAGTTATCTGTAATCTTCTCCTTTGTATTCACCTTGACTATATCTGTTGGCTTTTTGTGTATATTTAAATGACAAACTTGTTTAATTGGACCTTCTTTATAGAAGCTATGTCTCCTATAAATGGCACATCACTGTTAAAACTGAAAAACGTGGAAAAGCAGCCTTTGCTCAGTTTACATCCTAGATTTATCTTTGCTGACAGATCCAATTAATATTTTAGAGGCAGGGCACTATAATCCCAACAGAGACATGGGCATTACAAGAGGAAGAGTGGCGTGCCAAAGAAATCGGATCTCTTACATGTAATCTTGACCTAAAACCAACTAGAAGTTGTCCTACGTGCTGCAGGACCACAGATGTATTAAGACGTCCCAGCCTTTTCAGTGTCCCAGCAGGTTCAGCAGCTCTTCAAGCTCTTCTGCAGTGCATATTTCATTTCCGACCCCTGCTTAGTTTTCCTGAAACTGGACGCCGGGGCCCATTAATAAAACATCCTATGTGTGCTGCTGGCGGATCACCCGGAGTCCTTTCAGCTGTATAAGTGGTGAAAGGCGACATAATCTGCCCCAGAACAAGATCTGAACTGAGATTGAGAGGCACGCACACAGCGGAGAGAGGCGCGCAGCAGGAGGACCACAAACGCCTTGGGAGCATCATGTTAAAGCCCCAGCAGCCCGGCGAGCTGCTGCTCCACGACTCCCCGCCGGTGTTTGGGAAGCCGTGGTACTGGCAGCGCAACAGCAGCACCATGGAGAGCACCCGCAGCCTGGCGCAGGTCATCATGGAGATGCGCGACGAAATCAAGAAGCTGGAGGCGGAGAACCGGGAGCTGCGGGGAGACTACGATCCCCGGTCATTTGGGGCCTTGCAAGGGGAAGCGAGCCCGGTGTCGACAGCAGGGGAGCGGGAGAGGATGGAGGAAAACCCCTATTTAAACCTGAGGCGAAATGCGTCTGCGCCGGTGCTGGAGGGACAATACAAAGGTAAGAAGAGGTGGTGGCATTAATCCTGCATTATGTAATGTTCCTTGTATTATTGGGATAAATGTAAGAAGTTATGACCAAGTGAGAAACTAACGATGTATATTGTCTTGTCTACAAGTTACAAGTTTCATATCAAGCAGATGAAAACTGATAATAACAGATAAAATGAGAAATTAAAGCTGCAACAGTAGAGACCCCAGTAATCATCACCAGTGTGGCTCAAACTCCCAACTACTACAATTCCCATAATGCAACTCATTGGCTTCTTGCAGGGACGTTTTTGTATGAATTGATTATTTTCTATTTACAGAAATATCATCAAAATGTGGGACAGGGCAAGAGAAGTGTGAATTTTAGGATCTGAACAATTATTACATATTTAAATTAATATAAATTATTTTATATTAAATATAGTAACACTATTAAAACATCTCAAGTGTTTTCTATCTATATCTCTCTCTGGACTGCCAGAATGAATCCGTTCCTATGCCTAATGCTCATGTTATCACACAGAGAACATGATCATGACTGTGCGAAGGTACTCCGTGAGCTCTAATCCGTCCGGGGTCACCATGAGGGAGGGCAGGACTGACAGGGCGCTGCGCAGTGATTCTGGATGGGGAAGACTACAAGAAGAAATCCAGCATGGGAAGGGCATCTTCGGTAACTCAGCTGGAGGAGAGGCGGGGAAAGTCACCAACAGGCACTCCCTGCAGGAATACGTCCACAAAAACAGGTACAGGTGCAGGTGCAGCCCCCAAGTGTAGTGTTGAAGCAACACTGTTGGATGTGGTGTTGATGTTTTGAAGGTTCCTCTCATAAGTTTGTAGTCAGAGTTAATATCTGTTGTTGTTTCTCTGACCTTTCAGGGCCAAGGTAAAAACGGTGACGTTCCTTATACCTGTGGATGACATTTACACCAACCGGCCAGTTCTGACCAAGCACCAGGAGGAGGCTAAATTCACTGAGCTGAACTCCATAAATGAGACTGATTCTTGAGAGCATGATGTTTAGACTTTGGATGTGGCCAGTGGACGAAGCAAATGCAGACATGATCTCAGCCTCTTTGGGCCCGAACCAGGTTAGCTTCTTCATCTAGGTCAGTGTCGACTGGCCTTTTAATGAGTGAGCCAGCAGACTGATTTCATCACACCTGACCACACAAACAGAAGACTCTGGTTACTGGTGTTGTTTTCATCTGGCTATGGCGATCCAGGCCCGGTCAACGGTGATGAGACGCATGGCCCCCTGCGGTGAGGATCAGGTATCCGGACTCCTCTCGCAACCTGGGGTGTCGTTTCGGAGTGAGACACACACCTGCTTGTGACAGTCCTTTTACAGACACTTGTGGCCACTGAGTCAGATCGCGTGATAAACATCAGACTTATTATTTATTCATCTTCGTTTCTTTATACATTGTAAACTATAGTGGGGTTGTCAAAGGATCGCATGTGTGTTTAAGCATGTGACTGCAGGTGACAGAGTATATATATTTTTTTAACTACTGTAAATCCCACAGGCTTTGCTTTCCTTTATGAATGGGTCTATGTAAATCAACCACTGGGCACCTTTACCAGTCATTATAAGCTATGACCTGTGATATATGTATGGTTATGAATTGTTTTAGAGCTCATTTTGTTTTGCTCTTACCCTGACGATGGGTCTGTTTAAGTATTTATAAGGCTGTATATACAGCTGCATTTTGTGTGTTTACCTAGAGGTAAAGTGATCCACACCAGTAGAATGTGGCCTTTTGAAGCCCTTATTTGCTGTATTAATACTTTTTACAGTGTTTTGCATTCTGTACACAAAGGAAGACAAAGTCTAAGTGCACATCAAATGTGCAGATCCCTCTAGTACATTACAAAATAATATAAATAAGTTAATTAAATAAACAAATTAACTTAGGACTAGTTTTTATTCAGAGTTCAAACCCATTACCTGACAGATAAACTGAGAAATGTATTTTATTATTTCACACAATGTCTGGACCAGAAATAGCCCAGACTGAAAAACAGCTGCCAGACACATGAGCTACTGAGCTGAGCAAAGCACTGTCAACTTAAAACTGCCCTTCCAAAAAAAAAAAAAAGTCAACACATGAATTTAACTTAGCTAATAGGTGCATATTCAATTTCACAACAGTTAGAGTGAGAGTTAGACTCAGTTAGAGTCTAACTGATGCAGTGACTAGCTTCTCCTAACTTTCCTCCTAAACAACCATGTCTGAGGACACGTCCTGTGGTCGTGGAAATATGTAAATCTGTTTCAGAAGGGTTAAATTATTGGCTTGAATCAAGCAAAGAAAACATCTAATGATACCGATGAAACTACTAAAACTGGGTTAAGAACTGTCCAATGGAAGAAAGTCATGTGGTCTGATGAGTCCAGATTTACCCTGTTCCAGAGTGACGGGAGCATCAGGGTAAGAAGAGAGGCAGGTGAAGTGATGCACCCATCATGCCTAGTACCTACAGTACAAGCCAAGGGGGCAGTGCTATGATCTGGGGCTGCTCGGGTTGGTCAGGTCTAGGTTCAGCAACGTTATGTGTCCAAAGAATGAGGTCAGCTGACTTCCTGAATATACTGAATTACCATAGGTGTCGTAGATGTCTGACTCAACTGAGCTTGATTTGCTCAGCAGGTCTTTGTCTCTAATCTTATGCTGGGACATTAAAAACCTGACACCTAACTAAACTGAACTAAGGACATGGTCAAAAATCAAGTTAATCGGGAGAGTGATGCCAGATTTCACGGCAAAGATCATCAAAGGCATATGTTATAATGCATAACCATGTCATTGCAGAAAGACAATTGGGTTCAGTTTGTTCAAATTACAGTTAGTATATCAGAATATAAGCACAAACACTCTGCAGGACAAAGGGACTGCTGCTGATGATGGCAGAGGCAATGAGGTTACCTTAATGCACAATACTGAAGCCTTTCCCAAATAATGTTTTTATTTTACTGTAAACTGACTTGTTGAGCATCACTTCAACAGGCCATAGGCTACTTTTAAAAAGTGAAATGCATATTCTGGCTCTGTTCATTTCCTAATCATTTTCAGTAACAAACAATGCTCATACAACTGCCTTCTGCAATGATATGAATCAATAAAAACTGTACATTGTTAGTTATGACTAATTAAATACGGTATCTTATAAGACCAGATAGTTGAAGTTGTATGTCAGTGGAACAAATAACCCACAATAAATGCTGAAATAAGCAAACACTGTATTTCTTAGGGAAATGTTTTCACTCAAAATAGTGTCACCCATGATGTAAAAAAACAAAAAGAAAAACAACCCACCACCAACAACAATATCCTCACATTTGCATTTATCAAAATAATTACAAATATTATGACATAACACATATCCCATGTATATACTGTAATGTACAGAGTTTGTTGAGTCTGAATAAGATTAGTTTGTTTTAAATAAACACAGTAAAGTGAATTTTGTAGTTTTTGTCACATGTGACTGGTGATCACCAAATTGCACTTCCTCTGTAACAAAGGCTGTTGCATCCACTATAGAAACCTTTATCTGTGATCGGGAAATATGAAGCAACCCATAAATATGTCAGCACCATATACTTTTGGCTTGCTTACTGAATTTCAATGCTTAATATTTAAGCTTAAGTTAAGTTTTTCTTGTCCAGGTTGTCCATGACTACACTCATTAGATGCTTTACTTCTACTCTCTCTTTAAATCACTAAGATGACTAACAAACTGAATCCGAACTGGCTTAAAACAGTGTTTTAGATGTGTTGCAATGTTCCCAATACATTTAAAAAATATGTCCTTGACACCGCTATTACAGAGGTTGGCATTTCATGTCTAAGTAGTGTTTTTCAGTCTGTGGCTGTGATGATGGTGAAATAACAACCATAACTGCGTACAGTAGATAGCACCAACAAGATTAAGCAAATGGGCTTTATTTATGTCCTTGTGAGCTTCACGTCCGTAATGAGCTCTGCAGAGCTTTCATGTCCCTCAGCAGCCGCAGATTCCTCCTGCTTCGCTCCCCTGGGCTGACTTTGACAGCTCCAGCAGAGAAACCTCTCGTGGACACCGTGGTAGTCACCTTCACCTCCTTCCTACTGTTCCTCCTAGAATTAGCTTCCCTTTTAAACTTCTTTATCTAGAAGCGAGCAGCAAAGAACAGAGAATGCAAAGGAAAACGAGATCCTGCTTTTACAGCTTGGTTACATGTGAACTGGCGTGCGACAACCTACCTGTGTTTTGTGTTTGTGGAGCTTACTGATTTGCTCTCCTTTCCTCTCCATTTTCAAGAGTAGCCTCTCCTGCTCCCTCTGAAGTTCTCTTCTTTCCTGGTCAGATACACTGTCCTCCACCTGCCTCGTCAACTCGTCCTGCTCCCTGCAACATACACGCGTGGAGGCATAATAAAAGTAACACTTTTCACAGGTCGTACTCCTTACAGACCGTAGATGCACATACTCACAAGCTCATGAGACGCAGCTCCTCCTGTAGCGCTTGCAGCAGCTCCGACAGTTCCTCCCCACAAGCGGTGGAGGATGAAGAGTCATCGTCTGAATGTTCGCAACTGCCTGTGTCGTAGCTGTTTGTGTTGTTAGACAGGACACGGCTGTTGCAGAGGTGTGGCTGGTGCTGCTTCAGGAGAGACAAAACTGACTGGACATTTGCTCTGACTGAGTGGCTGCAGCCTGCTGACTGGAGGCCAGGTGGGAGAGGGGGAACGAGTGTTTGACACAAAGACAATGGAAGAGAAGTAAAACTGAATATTGCGTTATTTCAGTTATTAAATAACACACATATGTATTTCCATACTACCGTTCCAGCAACAAAAGGCACATCTCTGAAGCTCAGTCGATAGTGAGGCTTTGTGTAGGACGACCGCTGAGGTGGAGATTTCTGCAAAGAGAAAATCAGCATTAATCCATTTGAGTTATTGACATTTTAATGTTTCTAACTAGGACCCAAAACATATTACTTTCCCAATGTCACTGTGGAGAGAAAATAAAGATACTGATTTATAAAAGGTTTGTTTCTGTCTTTTTGTGAAACAGCAGAGAAACGTGGAATGGAAGGAAACATTCTCAGTGCGCAGGGGAAGTAAAACCTTGTGAAGGTCTTTACCTTTGAATTGGACTTATTATCTATGGGATCTCTGGTAGACAGGCGTGGTGACACGGACTGCAGCAGAATCCTATTGGCCTCCAAGCCGGTCTGTAGCTGAGGAATCAGGGAGTGCGAGTCATTTCAACACTTCCATTAGGCTTGCAGTACGTTACACAACAGTACACTTAACTTCAGAGAGGAAAACACAAATTTCCAAAGGCACAAGGTCTTATTACCTCTTTGGCCTTATCCTGGATGAGCTTTCTCTGGTGCTCCTCCTCCTGCAGTTTGATCTCCAGCTCATGAATCTTTATCTGACATATTCAGACACACAAAGTCATCACTACTGTACGAATTAGTAGAAGAAGAATTTAAAATCCCATTTTTCACTTGTTAACTGCAGATGTAACTTTTCACCATTGGTTAGGCTTAGTAAAGTCTAACCATGACAACATTTCTCAAATAAAAAAAATTTGTTTTCTTATGTTTAATTTGATTTGTAATCAGATTGTCCTTTAATTTTTTCATATGTAGGGTTTTCAGATGTCTAAAGGGGTAAAAGTATCCCATACTCTAGAAGAAACAGCTAAAAAGTCCGATACGTAGATCAGAAGTTGAGGTTAGTACAGGTTCTTACGGGGGTGGCTGTGGCTCAATAGGTAGAGCAGTTGGCTGCCAATCGCAGGATTGGTGGTTCGATTCCCCACGTCACATGCCAAAGTGTCCTTGGGCAAGATACTGAACCCCTAGTTGCCCCCGGTGAGTCAGGTCAGCTGCATAGCAGCTCTGCCATCGGTGTGTGAATGTGTGCGTGCTTGTGTGTGTGAATGGGTGAATGAGAAGCAGTGTAAAGCGCTTTGAGTACCAGCTAGGTAGAAAAGCGCTATATAAGTGCGGACCATTTACCATTTACACTACTTTTCTAAATGACATATCACACATCTTTACAGAGTATGTACCTCAGCATTGTTTTGTGTGCGTGTGAGCCTGAGATACTCCTGCTCCAGCCGCTCCAGCTTCTCCAACTGGGCATGCTCAGACACTGTGCTAGGCTGCTGATCAGCTGATTTGCTGGTCTCCCTGGAAACCTGACGGGGGGGGGGGGAGACAATTGAAAATCTATTTTACATGTTTTGTTTTGTGTTATTTCTTTGTCTATGTCTTTGTGTCTATTCCACAGCTTGTGGCCTTACTGAAAACTGATTTACCTGCTGTTTGAGGAGGCTGGTCCTGCCTGTCTTGGCACTGTGCAACATCCTCTTCATGTGATCCAGCTGTCGCTCCAGCTTTGCACAGCGAGACTCCGCAGCAGCCAGGTGGGTGATCAACACTACAAGAAGAATAAAAGGTACACATTAGGAATAAACGACAAGAAACATAAGACAATGGAGAAAAACAACACTGAAAAAAGTAAATGAAAAAGTTATGACAATGCTCTCATTGTCTCTCAATGACATTTCCTGACTATATAAAGCCTAACTAACTAACTATAGGTATTTCTCAGTGACATACTAACCTTGGTTATAGCTGGATGGGCCACTCATCTCTCTCCGTGAGTCTGTCTGGTTGACTGTCTGTGTGATTTTTTCACTCTGGAGATGAGTGTGTGATGCATCTCTCCTCAGTGAATGCAGACTGAGCTCTACATGTCCTTTCTCCAACTCCAACCTCCTGATCTTCTCCTGCAAGCTCCTCAAACCAGATAAGATCGCTGCACATGCACACACACACACACACATACTGTGAGTTGGAGATTAGATATACATGTATATGAACATGATACACTGTGTTTTGATTGATATTTGACATGTTAACGTCACGGCTACAGGAATAGTAGTATGATTTTAGGTCTGGCTGGGGGTGGTTTGGGCAGCATGTACTGTAAGCTTAGAGGGGATAATGTGAAAGAATGAATACACGTCAGTCCAGCTGAGACATTCAAGTAGTCCAGCATCATGTTGCACATGTAACCATGGAGCTCTGAAACACTACAATCCCAACACAATCCCTGAATGGAAACTTAGTCAAGGCAAAACAACCCATACGAACACACATGCACAAATGAATCTTACCTGCACTGTTAGTCTCAGGGAAGGCTTTGCCAGGCGATGACAGGCGACCTGGCTGGTGTGTGCGTGTTTGTGGTGCGTGATGCACAAGTGTGTTAATGAAGGGACGATGAACAGGATAGTCTTTGTAAGAGGGCAGGGACAGGCTGTCCCATACTACTCCATTGGGTCGTGGTGGGAGACAGAGCTCCTACAAAGAAAAAGCTAAATGTTGCACGACATCAACAATATCTGGTACTGTAGGTATCTCCACACATCCAGTCAAATGTAAGACATTCAGTTAATAGTTCAGCAGCTCTCCAGCTCTGCAGCATCAGCTGATCTGAGTTGTAGCAACTGCTGCTGGGTTCTCAGCTAGCGTTTCCTCTAATAATAATATAAACGGTGTCGAAATTTTCGTATACTTTCCTCTTATGTTGAATTATAAAAAAACATATAGTAAAGCTACCTTCTCCCGTGTAACGTTAGCATCAGCAGCGGATGTTTTTGACAGACTCTCCATTGAAATGCAGCCGATCCAGCCTCCGTTGTGCTGAAACTCTATGTAAAAATATGCTAATGTTTAAGTTTATCTATACTACTAAACTTTTAATTACGATGAACAGCTTGCTGGCTACGTGCCGTTTGTTAAGCTCCCTGTGCTAATACAGGCTGCGAAAGAAAACATCACTTAAACCTCACAACCAAGCGTTTCTGTTGGGTGTGAATGATATTTATCTCCGCCTAGCCCGTAAGCGGCCGTGCGTGTGGATGATGTGAGAGACAGCAGGTCCGGTGTCCCTCTGTGAATAAAGCAAACGCAACCCGCCTGCTAACCGGAAGTGTAGTTTTTTCCTCTGCTGATAACCTGCAGTTTGAAACGGCAACGCTTCCTGGTAAAACTACATTAACTCGAAGCCTCTCGTAGGGGGTGGGCAGAGGGTTTGCAAGACTTGCC
Organism: Anabas testudineus; assembly: GCF_900324465.2. NCBI lineage: Eukaryota > Metazoa > Chordata > Actinopteri > Anabantiformes > Anabantidae > Anabas > Anabas testudineus. The sequence goes on from NC_046622.1 coordinate 17,680,865, forward strand.
GGGATTTTAGGTGAGTTCTGGGACTTCAGAGGAGGTGGGTCGAAAACTATGTTTATCCACGTTTTACTTTAACTTAGAAGCATTCACGACAAATGCTCTGTGTTACTTAGGCATATGTAACACGGAGCAGGCTTATAAATCGTAGCCAATATGTAAACTTGCGTTTACGTAGTGTTTATGAGTATATGGAACTTTGGACTCGTGAGCTTCTAGTATAAGTGAAAGCTAACTAACAGCTAACTCACCATCCTGTTCTGGCAGTAATAATAACTTAACCTACCATTCAGTGACTGGTTTAATGTTAGACAACTAACTGCGTTACTAACGCATTATTAGTTAGCTAGCTAGCTATCACATAACATAGTGCAGTGCGTTGTAACGTTATTGTATCAATAAGTGTTACTTTGCATTACTGTTTTGTGAGCCCAGTTATAAACATGTCTTCTATTCAAGGAAATCAGTAATGCTTGTGTGGAGTTGTCTTAGTTTTGTATTGTATTTGTATTAGTATTTACACAATAGTATTTGTGTATTTCTGCAGTTTACCACCAATGCATGTTTTGACAGATGTTCATGTTCTCTGTAGGAGAAGTGCTCATCACCTGTCCAGTGTAAACAGAGCTCTCATTTACCTACGACATCATGTCCTCAGAGAACACCATGTGAGTCTTTCTAAAATATTACTCTTATTATAAATGTATAAAATGAATCTATTGTGATTGTGGATTATTAGTGAAATTTTCTCTTTAAGAATGTTTACATTTACATTTAGCAGACACTTTCATCCAAAGACCCCAGTCTCCCGGATGCAGGGTGGCGATTTTACCCATTCACTATGCAGCCGCATTAGAATGAATGATGTTTATGCTCAGGAAATCCAAAGCAGAGTCTAATGTGTTAACCATTTTTAGATAAATGCCTGTATTGTGTGCTATTTTTCTAGGGACGATGAGGATACATTCAAGATCCTGATTGCTACAGATGTTCACCTGGGTTATCTCGAGAAGGACGCCATCCGTGGCAATGACACAAACAATACATTGAATGAGATCCTGAAATGTGCCAAGACAAATCAGGTATTGTATGAGAGTCAAATAGATAATTCAATATCCAATCAGATTCATGTTTATCTGTGTCTGCTTAAAATCACTAAATTCCCCCTGTTATCTTTTTGCATATTTGTTTGCTTGCAGGTAGATTTTATTCTGCTGGGTGGGGATTTGTTTCATGAGAACAAGCCATCACGCAAATGCCTCCACAACTGCATAACTATGTTGAGAAAATATTGCATGGGAGACTCGCCGATACAGTTCAACATTCTCAGTGACCAGACTGTCAACTTCAACACCACGCAGTCAGTTTCTCTGTCGTGTAATCATTATTAGTGATTCTTGTTGAATGAATCTTTTAATATTATACTTTAAATGTACCAATGTGTTGTAGGTTCCCCTGGGTTAACTATCAGGATGAAAACCTGAACATCTCTATTCCTGTGTTCAGCATCCACGGCAACCACGATGACCCAACTGGGGTGAGTTGCTTCCACTGTAAGAGAAAATATTCTAACAGACACTCACATGCATTTCTCTGTACTAAAAATCCTTGTGTATCTGCTTATTTTCATTTAATGTCTTTTTCTCACCAAGGCTGAAGGTTTGTGTGCATTGGATCTGCTATGTGCTGCTGGTCTTGTCAATCACTTTGGTCATTCCCAGTCAGTAGAGAGGATAGAAATTAGTCCTATCCTCATGCAGAAAGGCAACACCAAGCTGGCTTTATATGGTCTTGGTAAGTGTGTTGTGTGTGATCTTTGTCAGTATGTTTTCTTTGTGAATTAGTAAACATATGAATTTGGTTTTAATGTTGTGTTTGTATGTGTAGGTTCTATCCCAGATGAACGCCTGTACAGGATGTTTGTCAACAATCAGGTAACTATGCTTCGTCCCAAAGAAGACCAAGATGATTGGTTTAACCTCTTCACCATTCACCAGAACAGGTGAGTGTCTACAAGTGCCTGCACTCTGAGAATTATTAGAGAATATGAATATTCTCAATATTGTTTTAATGACTAGTGTTTTATCTCATTTGACAGCTTGTGGTTGCCTTTGTCCTTTTATTGTAGGATGTACAACATCTGTTGATATGTGTTGCTGTGTGTGTATTGTGTTTTATAATACACACACAGCAGTGAGACCAGCTTACCTGTTTGCTATTTACAGGCTTGATATAAGATATAAAAGGAAAAAGGAATATAACAATGCATATTTTTTTCTTTTTACTCTTCACCAACTAATCTGTTTTAGATCCAGAAGTAAATTAGAGATGTTACCTGAAGATTCAGAGTGTTTGCTTTTCAGTGACACCATTGAAAAGAATACGTACCTTATAGCTTTTGTGATTATAAACAGTTAAAGAAAAATGATAGAATTCAGCAAAAACGTTCTCATCTCTAAAGGGTTTAAATCTAACCCATTGCATCATGTTCTACTATAGACACTTAATGACAGATGTCAAAGGAAGGTATATATATCTTATATATCAGAATACAGCATGTAAGTGGGGATGTTATGGCAGAGAGTGAACAAGAAGTTAACAAGTATTAGCACATTTCTCCTCTATTCTCATCCAACTAAGTCAGTCATTTTAAGCTTTAAACACCTACACCTTCACCCCTGAATCTGGGTTTTTTTTGTTTGTTTGTTTCTTTTTAGGAGTAAGCACGGTCCTACTAATTACATTCCTGAGCAGTTCCTTGATGACTTCCTAGACTTAGTAGTGTGGGGACACGAGCATGAGTGTTTGATAACACCAACCAGAAATGAACAACAGCTCTTCTATGTGACACAGCCTGGCAGCTCTGTAGCCACCTCCCTGTCCCCTGGAGAGGCTAGAAAGAAGTACACAAATACATGCACACTGTACAGTACATGTTATAATGTGTGTGTTTTCAAGTTTTAAGCTAGCAGAAACCCCTCTGTTTGTGTCTGTGTGTGTGTAGGCATATAGGGCTACTCAGGGTAAAGGGTCGTAAGATGAACCTGCAGAAGATCCCTCTAAAGACAGTGCGTCAGTTCTTCATTCAAGATGTGGTGCTGGCAGACTATCAAGACCGTTTCACACCCGACACACCTCAGGTCACAAAGAAGGTGGAGGACTTGTGCTATGCAAAGGTAAGACCTAAAGTCAATATTAGAGATAAAGAGCCAATCTAATACTTGTTTCTCAGTTGTCGTAACCTTCCTGCCCCTTATCTGTCTCCTCATGTCTTTCTATAGGTCACAGAGATGTTAGAAGAAGCTGAAAGGGAAAGACTTGGATGCCCGCTCACCCCTGAGAAACCTCTTATTCGGCTGAGAGTAAGATGGACACACTTGCAGCACGTGCACCCATGTTTAAATTTAAACATGTTCAGATTCAACATTCATTGCCCTCCCTAGGTGGACTACAGCGGTGGTTTTGAAACGTTCAACACTGCTCGCTTCAGTCAAAAGTTTGTGGACTGCCTGGCCAACCCAAAAGATATCATTCACTTTGTCAGACGCCGTGAGCAAAAGGAAGACATCAAAGGTCTGGCACAGACTAAATACACAGTTTTGGACCTGTACTGTACACTGGATTTTAGAGTTATGTACAATGTTGTATGTTTGATTGCGCTCTAATCTGTGCGCTTTGTAGATGAGGTCAACATTGACTACAGCAAGCTGTTAAAAACCACAGCAGCTGAGGGGCTGAGAGTGGAGGACCTGGTTAAACAGTACTTTGAAGCAGCTGAACAGGTATTATGCGAATTAACTGAACATTTATTTTTTTACCTGGTGTCATAATGCTATATGCTGCTTATACTGTGTACTTTGTTGAAACATGGGTTTGCATACCTTCACAGACAGTACAGCTGTCTCTGCTGACTGAGCAGGGCATGGGGAAGGCTATTCAGGAGTTTGTAGACAAAGACGAAAAAGATGCCATCCAGGAGCTGATCACTTACCAGCTGGAGAAGACACAGCGCCACCTCCAGGCCAGAGGAGTAACTTCAGAACAGGAAATAGATACTGAGGTCAGCAGGTGGACCATGCACTTGAAGTGTAGCAGATGTGTATGTCTTTGTAAGAGTGCATATTTGTACATTTCCAGGTTCGGCGATTCAGAGACTCCAAGAAGAACACAACCGAGGAAGAGAATGACATCAAAGAAGTAAGTAAGGAATGCAGACATGCCCTAAATGTGTTAAATCTGTTTCAGTGTCAAACCTCAGTTTTTCTTTCACAGGCTATCAACAGAGCCAGAGCTCATCGGTTGGAGCGTGGTGATCAGCCTGCAGACCTGGATATATCCAGTGAGTTAGCTGACATTAATATGGACTTCGATGAGGACCCAATCCCTGCCCCTACACGAGGTAGGGGCCGAGGTGGCAGGGGACGGGGTGGCCGAGGCAGGGGAAGAGGTGAGTTATCATATTATCTCTCACAAATATGAAGTAAAAATAAGAGCCCAAAGAGAGATACACTGTAGCAAATAGTGAATGTAAATCCTTAAAGAAGAGATTATAAAGTATCGCTGTGATGCATAATTAAGGAAAACATGAATACACATTGGGAGTACTGTAGATTAATATAGAATAATTATGTTTGCATTTCTAACTTTTTTACCATTTACACAACTGCTTAGACAAAAGATCTAAAAGTGTTTATTGTAATTAGTTTAATTTTCAGACTATAAACTCACAAAGTAGGCAAAACTCTTAATAGTATATAACACTTGAATGTTAATTGTATTGAGTTAAATTTATTGCAGTAGTGGTTCAGACTGAAATCATGTCAAAACAGAATCAACTTATTTAAAGCCTGTCGGTTTATCATTATTCCTGGTATTATGTTTTGATGTCATTTTAAACACAATGATATTCTAGTAAAATAAACCAATGTATACAGTGATGCTGAATCAGAAAATTTTGTTTCATTGTTGTTCATCTGTTATTCAAGGTGCAGCCTCCTCTGAACCAAAGCCAGCAGGTCGGGGCCGTTCCCAGAAATCCTCAGCAACAAGCCAAAGCAGAAGCATTATGCAAGGTAGGAGAATGTGATAAAGTCTAGAGACACTATATGCCAGACAGAGATGTCACAGAGTGATAGAAATCTGTCTTTAGAATCTGCTTTATTAGTTTATGTGATTTTCTTTTTATTACCACCCCTTCTGCTCCTCATCTTTCAATTTCTTACTAGCTTTCACTTTGATACCTCCTTTAATTGCACCTCTCCCCCCTCTTCTTTACACCTCATTGTTCAGCATTTCAAGCTCCATCCCAGAGATCTCACAGTGCAACCACAGCATCTTACACAGCAGATGATGTAAGTTAAAAAAACATGCACAGTAAGTGCAAACAGCTCCTTAGTTTTTAATTTGTATGTGAACTGTGCCAGGCTCCAACCTTGGTTCATCCATCTTTAGGTGACTATTGATGACTCAGATGAAGATTTACCTGTAACAAAAGCTACCCGTCCTCCTCCAAGGTATGTTTGTTTCCAGTTTTTTAGGAGAGAATTAAATAAATAGATATCCATGCTGTACGTCAATATATTGCTGCCACTTTGAGAAAAAAGGCAGATTATACTGTTTTCTTTCTTTTTTCTACATCAGACCAGCAGCATCGTCTTCATCCTTCACTAAGTACAGCTCTCAGAGCCAAAGCCAGTCATCTAGAGGAGTTGCATTTGATGACAGTGATGATGATGATGAGGTAAATCAAAATCACATTATGTTATACAGTGGCACAAATGTATGTAAACCTTATTAAACATGATTTGATCTTTATCAATAAATCAAGAGTATTAACACATATAATGTGCCTGAAATAAGAGGTTTATGTCTCTGTTGAGAACAACCATAAAACCCTCATAGTGCTAGTGGAAATTATTTTCCAGGGGTTGACATACTTTCTCCACTAGCCCTGTGAGGTTTTTATGGTTATTCTCAATAAATTGTTTTGTGTTATTACTTTAAGTACATTTTATTTGTTTATACTTGACTTAGATCAGAGATCAGATCACATTTTATGACAAATTAATGCAGAAAACCATTAAATTCTTACTTCCTAATTCATACTTTGTCCTTCCACTGTATTTCATAGCATGTATCTTTTTCCCACTGGTGAAGGGTGACGTGTGGACTACTATTGCACCGTTAACCTAATCTTATCTAATCTATTATATATTTCCAAAAATGAGAAAACTTATGATTGACTAGTTCTCAGTACTGGGTGTAATGTTTTAATCCCATTTCCATCTGCTTTTTTCTTGATACAGGACAACCTTTTCAAAGGCCCCAGCCATGGTTCACGGAGATAACTACAAGTTGATCTATAATTTAACACCCCTTACTGTTCATTTTCCTGTAAATGCTAATTAGAAGGTGACCCAGTGCAGTGTTAAAGTCCATGTCTCAATATTTACAGGACTGAACCTCCAGATGTTGATAGTAAATAATTACATTGTTCAGTTGCATCTGTTCTGGTGAACCTGAAGCAAGTGGTGGTGACTTTCACACACTGTCTGTATGTACTGATATTTCCTCATCTGCTACTGATCAGTGCTTGGTTTTATCTTGTGGTACACTTGATATTCAGGAAATAAAAGTTTTTTTTCATATGTTTAACTGTCTTTGATTTTGGACTATGATCTATAGATGACTGGACTCACAGAAAATGCCTCGGTCTACCATCATGTAGTGATATCAACATGTGCAATGCATAGGGGGACAATAAAAAATGTTACAGTGGAGTCAAAATCTTAAAAGGGCATTGCATTATTAAAAAATAAGATCAGCAATCGATATGAAGAATAGCAAGTCAGATATTTGAGACAACTTTCTTGCACAATACAACTTGTTTGTCCATCATTGTTTATTTACACCAAGTTCTGTTCCAAGTAGACACAAAATGAAACAAGGGGAGATCCTGTTTCTAGCACATACACGTTCACACAACATCAGTATAACACAAAACAAGTGTTCCAAATGTCAAGTCATGTCTATATCATATTTACAACCTATTTACAGGTATTTAAAATCAAATTTAAAAACAACACACTACACTGTTACATTGTACATGACATTGTCATGTTTTCTGTGACAGCAAAACTCAGTAATTATCTTCCTGAACAACCTAGGTCGTGGTAAGATTATTCTGAGGGCAAGTGTGACATATAATTGCACTTTGAGACTCAGTATGGAAAAGCTCTATGAACACGTAACTGTGATTTGAGTTGCCTTATTCAATGCAATGTTACACTAGTTACTTCATCATCTTCATATACAGCAATGTCAAGTAATTCTCTGTTTCCACTTAAAGTGCTCGTGTTAAGTCTGTGGTACGATGCAAGCACACAACCTGTACTGTAAACGGTGCTTTTACCTGACACACACCAGGTTAAAACCAAATCAGCACCAGAAATCCATTGAATTACAGGTGGTGGCTTTAACATGCAGCTTCACACTGGCCTGTGCTGGCATTAGTACAGTATATGTTTCTGTCACCTCTATTTACAATGCAGTTTTCCGTACTGCATCCTTAAAAACAAAGCACATAGTAATCAAGTACATTATGTGTGAGGTCGCCCAGCCTGGCGATAAAATGTTCACAGTTAAAACAGTTTGTACAGTTATTACGATGCCCTCACGTCTGTGGCAGTAATTAAATATTCTGTTTTCATCTGACAATAAATGATAATGCTGTTTTGAAAAGTCAACAGGCCAGACAAGTCAACGACAAGACAGCTGCATAAATATTTCCCCTGAGTTAACAACATAAAATGGCACAAACAACACCTGGGAAAAGTCAGTATACGTGTGTGTGTGTGTGTGTGTGTGTGTGTGTGTGTGCGTGTGCTTGTGTGTGTGAGTATATTGTTTATGCTTGCTGCGTTAAACAGTTCATCTGGATTTAACTCTGCAATGCATCTTTAACTTCCCCTTTCTCTCTCTCTTCGTATGCCAACCACACTTAAACAACATCTTTCTTTTAGTTTCACACGGCAGTCTGGTCTGGAGTCTTGTGATGGCTGCTCGTCACGTTGAAGGACCTCAGGGGTTTTTCTGGAAACATGAAGTAGTTGCATGTATTTATTAAACTGTTAATTTTTTTTATAACTAATTTTCACTCCTCCTTAGTGCAGTGAAGGTAAAATATATGTACGAGGTGCAAAGTTCATCCTCTTAACACAGATGTGATGTATGGTCATTGTGCAGCTTAAAACTACAGACAGAACGGATAAGTCGCCTTATTAACACGTGTGCATATATGAATGTGTGTGTGTGTGTCTTACCTCAATGACTGTATAGATCCAGTTGAGCATCTCTCCCACGTTGCTGTAGACACCTGGCTTGCCCTGGCGGGCACAGCCAACGCCCCAGCTCACCACTCCTACCAGATTCCATTTAGAGGAGGAGACGTAAACCAAAGGACCCCCACTGTCCCCCTGAGGTGTATAACATCAACAACGTGTATATTTTTATTAATTTCAGCCAATATTGAAGAGCTGCAAATACTTATAACAGTATAAAATAAATATATAATTAAAAAAACATATAAAATGGCATTTCAGAATAATATTTACATAAGAAAGTTTGCAGTGCTATAACAGGAATCAGTTTTCATTTACCTGACAAGCATCCACTTTTCCCTCCAGGAACCCGGCACAGAGCATCCTTGGGGTTATGGCACCACCATACACTGTGGGGCTGGAACACTTTGCCCGGTCTATCAGATTGATTTGTGCCATCTGAAGTGAAGGGGAAACATGACCTGAGGGGCGGAACAACAAAGCAACATGTGAGTGGTGAGATGGCAGCCGATATTGATGGTGATGATGAGTAGTATATGTTTCTCACCATTTTCCTCCAGGTATCCCCAGCCAGTCACAACCAGGGAAGCACCAGCAGCAACATCGAAGGTATTAGGAGGTAGACAAACTGGCTTGCGGCTCACTGGAAAGCGAGGGCAGTAAATTATTTGTGGCAATTTTAAAAGTATAGTTTCAGTGATGACACTGTCTGACCTTTAGAGAAAATGTTGCTGTTTGACAAAAACAACACTAGGGGGTAATAGAGTATAGCTTAAAGTCGTGCAATTAATTTGTATGAGCAGTATAGTAAACTCTAACCTCCCACTGTGATCGGGCTGCTGAGTCTTATCAGTGCTATGTCGTAGTCATTGCGTGCTGCATTATATTCTCCATTCACTATCACCTTGTCCACATAGGCACCTCCTAGTGAGACCATGTTTGTTTGGCCTGACACCACTCTCCAGTTTCTCAGCTCCTTTCTGCTGCTGCATAGTCAAAGAAAAAAGAACACGGAGGAAGCATGAGTACTTATGTATTTAATTTTAGCCATAAATTGTATATGTTGAAACTATACTGACCCAGTAAAACAGTGGGCAGCAGTGACCACCCAGCGCGGTGACACCAGTGAGCCTCCACATGTGTGTTGGCCACTGTCCTGCAGGCTGACCTGCCACGGCCAGTCTTCAATGTAAGCATCAGTGCCCCCAACAATACGGTCCTGAGCGTGGCCCTGCCCACAGTCTGAGAAACAAGTTACATTATATTAATAACTGAAAGGTTCATGTTCTTCCCTCTGTTCTCTTTCTCTTTCTAATCTCTTTTCATTTTATTTTAGGTCTTTGTTGATTGTATGCCTTAAATCCAGTGAATACAGATCACGGTGAAGGTGAGATTGTGTTTGACAGCTTCTAACAAAGACTGCTGCTGCTTGTTGTAGGCGTGCTTCGGCCTGTTAGTGCTGCCAAACGTGCTGCACAGCCATGTTAGTGATGGTGGTTGCTTTTCTATACATACAACTCACCTGAACAGGACAAAGACACCACAGATCCAGAACTGCATGCAAGGCTGTTGATAAAAATATAAATATATATATTTAGGTTTATAGTAGGTATCACACACATGGACAAACAGACAAAAATCCCAGACAAATGTTGACCTAACTTCACCCCCCCTCCATTTGAACTTTACATTTGTTTCTGTTCTGCTTTGTGTAAGTACAATAGCTGTCCATTTATGAACTTTCATAGGACGTTACACAGAGAAGGAACGAAAACTGTGGGATTTTTAAAAAGTTTTTTTTTTTTATAAAAAGAGAAACTGTCTACTGTCTCTAAGAGATAAACAAGACACACAAGGGGAAGACAGGAGAGAGAGAGAGCGAAAGTTAAAACGCTGAAAGAAACATGAAAATGGCACACACTGATGTGAAAATGAAAACAAAACGCATAAGGCTATAAAAAGGTGGAAAAGAACAATGCTGCACTGAAATGCCCAGTTTTAGTTGAGGGTGAAATCAGCTATGACTGAACCCTTTGTCAGTCTGCAACTGATAATAAAACTGATAATGCTGAGAATAGATGACATGAAAGTAACAATAAACTCAACAATACACAGTAAAGGATTTCTTAGCAGAGCTGTTTTTCTTACTGTCAGACAGGTTTAGCAATGACAAATAAATGCAGCGAGGTTACAATGAATGGTAAATGTGTTGTCTTCATACCGGTCAGTGGTAGCCTGATGTGTGGGTGTGGTCCCAGTTCCAGGCCTGACAGCGGTGAAAGGACCAGTCTTCAGGAAAGACGCTAACGAGTTCACTGGGACGTTCGTGCTAAGAGGTTTACTGTTAAGACAGGAGAGCTGGTTAGGCTTGATTTCAGGTTTTACAGTCCAGACTATTTACATCACAATCTATGTCAGTGATCTAATCTCATTTACTGATGGCCATGGTCGGTACACTCACTATGTGTATCCCAGCTGATTACATGCTGTCTGTGTGTGCTGGTCAGTCCAGCTGTCACCACACACACTCCTCCAGCCTGCGTCAGGGCTGTACACCTGCAGTATGTGCTGATCTGTCGTGAGACGCACTGGAGGGAAGGAGAAAAGAGGAGTCGCTTTTCAAGCTTTGGTTTTTGCTGCAGCGATGACAAAGCAACGAAGGGTCACGTGTTTGCTTTACCTGGAAATGTAGTGTTCACCGTGAAGCTCGACACACAGGTAGTTTCATCCTCTCCCCCGGCACAGTCTCTTACACCGTCACAGGCTTTGTCTATTGGAATAAACTTCACCGAACTCGTACAGAAGAAGTATTTGCTGTCTATCAGCTCCTTAACTGATGGGAAAGGGAGTGGCACATTGGAGGAGAGGAGTGAAACCACAGGTTAGAAAAGCAGTTGGGATGATTGACAGTACGTTTTCCCAGTATTTCCAACAACCTGTTTTTTTAGGAGATTTTCTGCAACATAATACTGGTATGTAAGATAACCACAGCCCAGAACAGAGAGCATGTCCCTCAATGTTGAAGTCTCATCTAAAACACACTGTACCGTACTGTGAAACGTGTTTGGATTTGTGGTATTGTATGTTAGTTATTGTGAAAGGATATACCCCAGTTACAGCCTTAACTCTGTGTAAGACCCACTTTTAAAATAGCAGTCTTGTATTTGAATGATGAAAGTGAAAGATTTGGTGCATATGAAAAACCACAATCTTTACACCGGAGTGGATTCCAAAATCTGCTTACAAACCTATTTTCTGATTATTCATAAAAACAACATGTTGACTTACTGAAGTATATTGCAAGGCCCAGTATGCCCAGTATAAACACAACTGTCAGGACAATCAGCAAAGGTCTCTTCCACTGGCACGCCTTGCGTTTCTGAGTCTTTGGAGCCGTCATGGGCCTTCTGTGACGACCTGGCTGTGGAACCACTTTGAAGAGACACATAGCAGGTACAACAATAAACAAGCGAGATCAGGTCATAGACATCGCAAAGCATACTGGAAGGAAATAAATAGTCAAGGGGAGAAACGAGGTCTGTACCAAATGCAGTTTCCAGTTTTTTCACAGTAAAAATCTGTCATTAATGCAGCAACACATATTAAAATGAGCGCCAGCCAACAGCTTACCTGCCTGGGTGCGATTCAATGGTAGAGTGCTTTCCTGATGCAGCTCGTTTCTCTATGGAAATGACAACAAAGACATATAAGACAAGGGGAGCACAGGCGTTAAATATTGCACAGGCTTGAGAGAAACATGATGTGGTGTCTAGGATGAGGTGTAGGTTTGTTATGTTGTAAACCTGTGTGCAACTTTGTTTGTGTTAACTCCCAGGTGATTGTTCAGGTTTACAGTCATTGAGCATATCCATCTGTCCAAATACGGGAATCGTAAGCCATGTGTAAAACAGGTTTATAATACAATGCGTATCAAAGGATGGAGCCACAAAGGATTACCAAACATGCACACATGGAACATGGTGTACCTCTCTGAGATTGTCTGAATGTGAGTCCTTTTATTGAAATTGCACAACAGCAGTTACGATAAGACTCAATACAGGTAGAAAGAAATGCTCCTTTGTGTTTGTCAGCAGTTACGTGGGTCTGAGTGGTAAAACTATCCTTCATTTGGAGGGAATAATAACAAAATACTGAGTGCTTTGCACAGCAGAAATATCTCTTTTTATTTTCTAATCAAATTGCAACTCACCAGATTTGATTTTGCAGCCCCAAAAATAATAAAAAAAAAAACCCACACCTGCTTAAAATTAGCTGTGACCTTTTGACAGATGGAAAGTAGTAAAAGCTTAGAATAGTTCGTCGGCCTTATTCATCATTGACTTCAAGTGATACTGTCCATATCTGTTCACCACTCACTGTTTTAACACAAACACTTGCTAAATTAAATCCCAAAGACTTATCTGTGTATCAGTGTGTCTAATGTGGTACCATTTGAACTCCTCATTCACTCTTATCTGGGGTTTATGCATAGCTTCAGAAAGATTTGCATATATGGCACAAGCGCTCGAATGTGGTGGTTGAGACCCTCTACTAAAAAAAGCTCACTTCCTGTATTAGGGTACCAGCTCAATACCGAACTACCAAACCTCTCTCGTTTGTATCTTTGCATGTTTGCTTGTGTTTTCCAACCATCTCTGTAAATACAGTACCTCCAGAAATTCAGGAGGAGATTATAGGTGTGTGCATCCATCGCATAAATGTAGTGTCACTAATTACAAGTTCTTCTATTATACAATGTCAAAGAAGACTTTATTATTTTCCAAAGCAATGCCAGTCTTTATATAATATTATTTGTTTTTCAAGGAGCTCACTTGTTTCATGAATCGCTGCTATTGCCACCACATTTTCAAGTAGGAGTGACATGTTTCAATCCAAACTCGTTTCCTGGGTCATTTATGTTGTGGCACTTTCACTTGCTGTATGCTACTTTCGGTGCATCTTCTGTAGTTGGCAGTGGTGGTTGGTGTGCTTTTATTCATCGAAAGGGAACACCTCTGATGAGTGACTGAAAGCTTGAGGACCCATTTCACACTTTCTACCTGTTCTTAATTTGGCTGGTACTCACAGCTTTTCATTAATTGTTTGAACTGCAACTACAGTATCTACAGTACCAGTGAAACATCTGCACACAATCTGTTCTGAGTTGAAAAGAAAAGTGTGTTTACATGTTTGAGTAGTTCTGCGTGTTAGTTGATACATTAGTAAAAAAAAAAAAAAAGTGGGGCAAAATCTTTGGTGACTAAATGAGGAATTGCCAAAAAAAAAAAAAACAAAAAAAAAAAAACACATAACTTCTGCTTTTTAAGTATTTGGTAAATCCCCACCTTTGCATAAAACCATTCTGCCATAATGGCTCCAAAGAAAGAGTTCAACATCCACATCTAAGCAAACTGTCACATAAATTCAGGGAGCAGACTTTACTGCAGAGGAGGATGTCGAACAAGCTGTTGAACATCATGGAAAGCAGCACACATCCTCTCCACAGCCTGCTGGTCAAACTGCGGAGCAGCTTTAGTCAGAGACTTCAGCAGCTCCGCTGTGATAAGGAAAGGTACAGGAAGTCATTCCTGCCAACAGCCATCGCTCTGTACAATGACTATATTCAGACAGTGGAGAGCTCTGCTCCAACAGTTTCACCATCGCTGGTGACCAGCTTCATTGTATTGTATTATATTGTATTAGCATTTCTTCATGTCAACATACAACTACACATTCTGTATTCAGTAGTTTTCCTGTTTTGTTCTATGGATTTACAGATTTGACAACTGTATGTAACCTAAAGATTAGCTAGAAGAATTTAGTTTCTGTTTGACATGTTTAGATTTGCATTTTTTCTGCATTATTCATATTGTCTTCTGTGCGTGTATGTTTCTCTGTGTAATGGCTGCTGCAACACCAGAGTTTTCCTACTGGGATTAGTATGTATCTATCTGTCAAACCTGTAAAACCAGAAAGATGGTTAAAGAAAAACATGTTGCCAGGACAAATGCATAACAGACTAATCTGGTTGCGTTTTATCAAACAGTGATGTATGACATCATGGTAAAGCAACTAAGCTAACTTACCAGTTTGATTATTATTTCTTTATTTCTATTATGTCTGACTGGCATGTATGGTGGAGTCTTGCCAGAAAATCCATTGTTTGTGGGAACAGTTCCAGTAAAAAAGTGTAACTGGGTCATCCCTAACAAATAAAAGCCTGACGTAGCGAAACCTTTTGTTCAAATGAGGTGTTTCTTTTTACACAATCTCCATCTTGGTAGATTATGTTTCTTTAAACTAAATCATTCACAAAAGGCTTGTGAGAAACAATATCTGATATGTTGGATGAACCCCAGGATGAGAACTAAACTTGTGCTGTCCACATGTATATAAAATACACACTGTATTTAAAGGCATACACATAAACATTTGTATGAGTAAAGATGCTCCCTTTAACCTGTACTTAGTTATTGTAGGCTGTAGTAACACATCTAGGTGCACATCCATACAGTTAGGTAGATTGTGCACACATGAAGTACACACACCTACTGAAAAGGTTTACCACAGCATCAATTAGAATCGCCTAGAGGTAAAATAAAGTCAAAACCAAGTCAAACTAAATCAGCAGGATCATTTTGAACCTAAAATGTTCCTATGTGTATATGAGAAGCTGGCGCTGATCACACACCTTTGTTTTGATTTACACATTTCAGGGCAGGGCACGCTCTCTTTCGGTAACATGCCTGTGAAGTTGGCTGAACAAATGTACGCAAGCAGAGTATATAGCAGAGTACATTTCACCCCCCGTTTGCACTCACCAACATGATGTAGTTGTCTCTCTTGGCAAAACCCAGATGCACCTCATCCGAGAAAGAGCAGAGAGTAAGCACTGTCCCTCCCTCCCTGTAGGTAGGACTTCGGACAAACTTACTGTCTCCTGTATGCCCTTCGTCCTCTACCTCTCACCCTACACTGCTCCAAAAGTACACAACTTGGTTGGATCCAATCTCGCTTGTGCTCTCCTTTGCTTTCTCCAGCAGTGTAACTCAATCCCACTTGAAAGGTGTCTGACCTGCCCCTCTCCGTAACCCAAAGGCTGTAAGAAAGACTGGTGGTGTGTACCTGGATTTGAAGAAAACGATTTTTGAATCACCAAGCGCTGGTGACAAAGCTACAGCATTGTAGGTAACTTGACACTTGAACCCTCCCTTTCTCTCTCTATCTCTCTCTGTCTCTCTCTTCTTATCCCTCTTTCTCTCCCCTCAAGCCTCACACAAGTTGTCATTGGGGTGGTGTGTGTGCAGGAGCATGACATGCCCTGAGGCTTAGGCGTGTATGCGTTTTTTTTTTTTTTTACCTGTGCTGCTTTGAAAGTCTAATGAGAAGTCTCAGTATCAACCAGAAGTTCCTGTATGGCGTTAGACTATGACTAGTCAGACCACGTCATAACCAAAATATGAGCGATGCACTGAGTGCAGAGTCTACAGCCATGCTATCAGCTGTGAGGAGCTTACTGTGCCAACACGATTGCCAGCACGCTGGTATGACCACAGAATGAGAACGATACCAACAGTGACATGGTTTGAAGAAACCAAAAAATATTGTCCAAGGTTACAAGTTGAGTTTGATTTTCTTAACAAAGTCTCGAAGATCTTAGTCATTTTGTGTGTTATGTAGTAATGTTAATGTGTTTTATCTGGCTGAGAACCAAATGAAGGACTACAAAATTACACATGTGGTTACTGTCAATTAGTTATTTTCAGTGTTGGCATTAGAAAAAAAAAAGGTTCTAGGATTAATGTTATTAATGGTAAATACCTAACAATAATGTTATTATTGTTAGGTATTCAAATCTTTCTTCAGATGTTTGCTATAAAGAAATAATTATATTCATGTTTTCCAACCTAGACTTTCTCAAGCTGAACCCAGTAAACAGTATTTTAGTCAAAATGGTAGCTTTTGAACAACTCCCTGCTCTGCAGAGCTGGCGGTTTGCCTGACTCAGCAAAACAAGCTGGACTAACGTTGCTGAGGTTTATCATTCAGGTGATGTTATCAGAAAGCTGAGTAATGGCAGCTGGACCTGAATGCTTGTTAGGTTGAAATGTTTGACTGCTTCAACTACTTTGATGAGTAGGGAAATGGTTACAGTTGCTGTAAATATGGAAAATAATGCTTCAGGCGGCGCAGATGTGTAAATGAAAATAGAATAATGCATCATAAAACCGCTTTCTATGGGGTTTAAACACCCAAGAATCAGTCACTGCCTCCGATAAACTCACTCACTGACCACACTTGAAAACAATACAGCTGCCATTTCCTGCGTTACCGCTGTGGTCATTAGGTCAGTGTTTTTTAAGAATAAACCACTGTGAAGGCTACGGGCCACTAAGCATTGACAACTGTGGAGCCAAAAAAAGGTTGATACGGAGTGTGAGAAAAAACATATGATATGGTTAAGTGAAGAGAAAGAGCTATTGTTATCAGCCATAGCTGATTGTGTCACTTGACCTGCACTGTTAAATGCAGTGAACCTTAAAGCTCACCTCGAGGCCATGTTTCCTCAGGAAAACGTGGACGTTGGACTTTCAGGATCGATGTTAAAATAGTTAAATATACATTTAAGTGGACAGTGGGCGGGGCCAAAACAGGATCCGTTTCTTTGTAGTAAACCTGTTGATCTCCTGGTTGCCATGAGGTTGGCAAGACATTTAGCGCCTCCACCCTGGTATGACGTTTTGTGTTTACCTAGCCGACTTACTTAAAACTCATTTAGGGTCATATGCATACCAGTTTGACAAGAGATGAAATATGAAAAGAAACTGTATCCAACGTTGTAATCCAGTGTGTGGACTGTCCGTAAATGACCCATTTTCCATTCCCTTTAATATAGCACACAGAGTTTACACCGTAAATCCCATTCTGCTGTCACGTTTATCCAGTTTGATGCTAACCTGACACTGTTGGATAAAGGCTTTCTGAATGTTTGCACATGTTGTAAAAGGGAAGATGAGATACACTATTGTGTTCTATTGGACGCCCTAATTTGCCTCTAGGCCTTCATTGTTCTGCTTCGTCATCTTGCTTCTTTTTGTTCATAATCAGCTCTCGCACCATGACAGCTTAACACAGTCCCTTCATCAGACTGATGTAATTAATCTAGTCATTATTTTTCTTCTTCTTCTTTTTTTTGTCAAACAGCTGCTGATTTCAGCTGATGAATTTTTTTTTTTTTTGATAATGAGTCCATGTTAAGTTCAAGGGCAACTAAATGGACTCCTGACTCCCTGAATAGTTTGTAGTACAGATGGTTTATACATTAACAGATAAAATTCCGATCTGTACTCTGTCCTAACCAATAAACAAATATATCAATAAACATGACTGTGATAAACAACTGCAGTTCACATTAGAACACAAATGTGTTTAAAACAGCCAATGATGCTTTACTTAAGTAATTATTCTCCATTTAAAACTGAATTTGACACATTCAGAACATTTAGCTTAAGATTCTGCTTTAAAGGCTGATCACGTAATTTACCACACGTTCCCCAAGAAAAACAGACCCCTCACACAGTTTCCCTCTTCCTCACCTGTAAAGCAGCCGTCTCTATGTCTCTTTGAAGCTCAGGCTAGTGGGCAAAAGCAATCCAAGAGTCACAAATTCACTTTCTCTCGGGAGCTCCTTGACTAACTTTTCTTGTTCCGAAAGGGACCACCCTCCTGAGATCTAACATCCCAGCCGTCTGCCCTCCAATTCTACTGCAAACAACTTATCTGTCTCTGTCTCTCCCTCCCTCCCTCCCTCCCTCTCTCCCTCTCTCTCTCTCCCTATCTCTTTCTCCCCCTGTTCTCACACTCACACCCCCTCAGTTGACCATCAAAACTACGAAACCATCACCCCACCAGTCAGGGCACCCAAACCCTCCTTTGTTCACACAGGTGTGCACTTTGTGAAACTTGATACAGCATTAAGTTTATGGAACTTTACAGGAAGGGCAGTCTAACAAATAACTTGTTAATAATTAACACCTTCACATGTCATGTTCCCTGAACTCTGAGGAATATAGGCAGTTCCAGTCTGATTTGATAAATCCATATTTTCTGCTGACTGCCCTACCAACTGAGCCATGATATATTAAAGATGTGTTTAAAAGGGACATTTCCTTAATGCAACATAAAGTAAAAGAATGTGATAAATTGTACATATTTCATTTCAAAATATGTGGGCCAAGCAAGGTTGTCTAAATAATTAACACTGTGATGTGTTTCTATTGGAGTTATTATGTTGGCTGCTGCACGCTGCACATGACCGATTTTAAATGAAAGGGTTTACAGTATAAGGAAGTCATACTGCTGAGAAACATGAACTATACCGTAGTTGCATAGTTGTTCTGCAGGTCATCATAGCAACATGTTTAAGCAGCAAGCTGCTGGTAATGACATAGTGATACCTAGATGATATCATCAAAGACAGAGGGCTTTGTACAATGATTGTCTACTACTACCTTGATCTCTGTAAAGGAAGATCGGTGGCACTTTGTCAGGACGATGCCACGATAAGATTAAATATTTTCTAGGAAATTTGTTGTCATGTTGCCAAGAAATCCCAAAAAGCTTTCCTGAAAATAACACATTGTCTGCTTACGGCTCATGGGATGTGCCTCACAAACACACCGAAATTCTGTACACAGGTATAGAAAAGTTAAAGACCATGTGCAAATTGACTTCTTTGTCATTATTTAATGTGTTTTCACAGATCCACCCACTAGTTAGCTTGTCATGATGGAGATAGACACTGAATGTGTGACCTTAAAGGAATTATTTGACATTCTGGGAATTTAGCTTGATTGGTTTTTTGGGGAAACAGGAGAGCTACTAAAAAATCGATAAATGATTAAAAAATGACATATGACACTGATCATGATGTAAATATGTTTAAATTATAACTTACAAATTCCATACAATCGTAAACTATACAGTACTAGTAAATACTAGTAAATACTACAGAGAGAAATTGTTAAGCCCCCTGTATAGTTGCTCTTTATGCTTATGCATGAGCCATTAATATGTCGCCGTTCACAGGCTGGCGTAGCTTGTATGTTTTTAAAGGAGCTGCTTAGGGCTTTATCATTTCTGCCTGAAAACAGAAAACCTTGCTCCTGAAATTTTACTTCTGCATAAACGCAAACCATAGCAACAGTTGAGGAAGTTAAACTGTTGTTGATTTTGCGGTATAGTGGCAGAGAGAACAGCATCACTTTCATAGAGGTTTCTACCATTGTTTTTGTTTAAAACTGGTTCTGACCTTATTTTCTTTATCTTCAGTGCAGAACAAGTGTAGTGGCAACTTTGCCAGTCAGTCCTAGAAAGGGCACTTTCAGGTGTAAATTACTTTGTCACATATACTATTACCAAATGCCAAGAATAAACTCACATGCTCAAATCTGAAGTTCTTGTTTTACTGGAATAAGACAAAGATTCAATGGCCCACAGCCTACACCCGTGCTAAGGCAGTCGTGTAATTCTATACTGCAGTGCTTTGAACTAAATACTAATGTCACCAGGCTAACATGCTCACAGTGACAATGTAAGCACACTGGTGTTTAGCAGGTATAATGTTTATTGTGTTGACCATTTTTAGCACGTTAGTATGCTGATATTTAATAATTGGACGTCAACACAAAGTACATCTGTGGTTTTTAGTGGTGCCAGAGGAAAAGGCACACAGAGAACAGTGGGAATTATCATGTATCAACAGATATTTGAGAAGCCAGGCCTAATTTCTATGCCTCCATATGCCGAGAAGGGATTTCAGTTTGACCTGTTCTTCAGCTTGACAGGGTCATAGGAACTTTCTCTCCAGTATTCATGAATTAATTTTAGCAAATGTGTCAGGATTCTAGAAAACAAGTCTCAACAGCTAAAATAAGTCAGTGAGTGAGTAATGAAATGAAGGAAAACAATAATGCTGACTTCGTACAGGCAGTGGAAGGAAAGGGGAAGTTAAATGCAAGTTAAATTTCAGATGAATGTGGGGGTGTTCAAGATATTTTAATTTCTACAAAGCAGCAGTATTTAACAGGACAAGAATGTAGACATGTTTATCTGTATGAGATAAGCAGTAGATCATGGGTACATGTTGGTAAATGGAAGGAAGCTGTGCAGTCTCGAAGACTTTTGTGGTTCACATTCAGCAGTCAGATCATGTGATGTCAGAGTATGAGTCATCCACACAGGTTAAAAAACACAACATTTTCCGCCACTCTGAGCTGATAAGATCTCGTAGATGAACCGTGACACGTCTTAGGTACTTGGATGGCTTTTCAAGCAGAACTGCAACCCACTATTCAAATGTTTACTGCACTGGTTTATGTTAAGTCTTAATCTACTATAATAATGATTTTTTTAACAGTGCACGACTGCCATGACTTGTGTATATGTGTTAGATCAATGGTATTGTGAATACACTTTCGTTTGTCTTACTAAATATTCTGCATATTCTAGGAAAGAGAGCAACTTTCTGAATTCATCTCAAAACTTTCACTTTTGTCACAACGCTTCCATATTAAAGTTTGCGACCTTTTGCTTTTGCTCAGTCCTGGGTGACAGCTTTCCCCTGATGTGTTCTAACGTATATTGATTGATTGCTGGTAATTTCATGTGTTTGGTGATGACAAATTCTACCAGTGGGAGATCTTCAAGGAAACCCAGTCGTCCTACATATTCAGCAACAACATTTTACCAGCTTATAGCAAAACATTGTAATTATACAGAAAATCTAAGGGTTGTAACTTTATAAACTAACTCAGACATGTTTTTACTAACGAGATAGCGAATATCGTGACTCATTACATGAAATACGTGAAATAAGTACGTGTACTTTTATTTGAGTCAGATGTTTTCTTTCTCTTTCCAGCCCAGGTGTGGGTGGTTATAAATAGTAGATGTGCCCGTAAGTGTAATAACTGAGCCATCCAACAGGAGTCCCTGTGCACCACCTGATTCAGGTGTTTTTACCTGACCCTTCATAATTTCTCAAAGAGTGGGAAAAAGCTGTGATGGAAAACTTAGCTACTTAGCTTTCCTCAAGGCACTTTATATCACTGTAGCTTCAATATAACTGTCCTAAGTTTTGAAAATCCAGAATGTAAAAGTCTTGTGAAAAGTTTTAATACTGCACAGTATCAAAGTACTTTGTATGAACAAAATAGAAAGGGCTGTTTCGCATGATGGGCCATATGAGAACGACAGCTCGTCAGGTCCACCTTCTAACACTTGCTAATTAAGCGACGAGAGAAGCCAAAAAAAAAAAAAAAAAAGAAAGAAGATGGACTGGTTTAAAAGAATGAATGGTATGGAGACATGGACAGGGACACAAGCAAACTAGGAAGAAAAGAGAGCAGTCTGTTTTGGATTTTCACAGTGAAGACAAGTCTTAAAAGAGGGACAGAGCCTCAACACAGGGAGGAAAAAAACAGACAAGAAACAACAGCAGTCACCCTGTCTTGTCAGCTATGGGGAATAGTGGTAAGAGTCTTTGACCATAGATGTTTAGTTTCAATTCTGTTTACACACAGCTTCTGAAAAGTTGCTTCATATAGTGATACAGATTTGTCTATTCAAGTGCTTTACTTTAACAATACTACTTTGAATTGAATGCTATCTAATGGGTTGTTTGGGTACTTGCTGTATTTTCCACACTGTCATTGAACTCTTCTTGTTTCCTGTTATTAGCTGGCAGCTTCAAAGTATAAAGAGACTTTGAAACCTGCTTGGCCAGTCACTGTTGCTAGTTATGGCCATCAACAGCAGAGCTGTTGCTTAAAGGCTGCTATGGTAAACAGAGAATAAAGCTTAAAGGTGAGGTACTAAAGAGTTCTCCACCTGGTTTTGCCAAAACTTATGTATCAGAGTAAAAAAACTGCTGTAATAAAATTATCAGCAGATTTTTATCTTCCTCCACACTTTATTTTACATCTCACTTTTCATTTTAGTGTCTCTCCAGACTGATAATGAGGCCAGGGCCACAATCTTTCCCCAAGATTGATTTTCCTATCTTGTTTCATCAATGTGAATATTTGTTAATAAGGAATAGATATACAGTATATAGATCCAATTAGGACCAGGCAGCCGCACCAATTTTTCAATTGGTAGCTATTTACTCAGTGTCAGAAATACAATACTCAGGTTCAAACTGAAGCGTTTAGTCATTGAATTGGTTTATTGCTCTTGAATGCTTGTAAGGTGATCTTTGGAAATGTGCTAATCTGTGTCTATGGTCTAATTAGCTCTGTGTATTTGCAGGGAGCAGAGTAAATTCATCAGCAGTTGGAATTGCTGTGGGTTTTGGCATCTTGGCGATCCTCTTCCTTATTGGCATCATACAATTCTGCTGCAAATACAAATGCAAAAAGTGCAAAAAGCTCTGCAAGAAAAAGAGTGAGTGGAACTTTCAGTCCGAATGTCTCTCTTATCTCTTGCATTGTTGTATCATGCAGATCCATTTTGGTTTTATCCAACGGGGTTTTTTAACAACCTCTGAACCTCTGCTGCCTCCGCAAGACAATGGAAGTGAATGAAAGTTTGATTACTCTATTTCAAAGACAACTTTTCACACTGAATGAACTTTTTCTGCTTCGCCATTGTAAAAACAGTCTGAGATTCCCTGACAAACAGGTACACTGAATCCAGAGTTGCCACCAGCTATTTTCTTTTAACATACAACATATTTGATTCATTCCCTTTGTTTTGGGGGCAGAGAATTGAACATCCTTAAAACTGTGCAAATCAAATCAAAACTCATTGCAAAGCTTTGACATTTGGGTGAACTGACCATTTGCTCTACTAGTAATGCACATCCATTGTGTCTCTTCTTTGTAGAACCTTCATTAAAAGAGAAAGTTCTCAGGTAAGTTGATGTTTCCTCAAATGTTTTTTCTAATACAAATTTGGATTTCCACCTATGCGATTGTTATATGTTTGCATGGTCAAATGTGATGTGTTCAACCTCTCTATCTACAGCAAGGTTAGCACGAAGAAGTCCCCTCCTCCTTTCTCCATCAGCAGCATTGTGAAGTAACAACTAAGTCGGTGGCAGTTCATTCTATCAGTAACCATAATGAAAAGCACACCCACCCACCCAACGGTCACCTTTCTATGCACCTCACATCTTGCTTTCAGTATGCATATTCTCTACTCCTGCTTGTATTTTGCTGTAGGTCATGTTGATGATTTCAGGGGAATTTACTGTGTTATTTTAACTGTTTAAATGATGTAATGCTTGAGCCTTGTCACTACCTCTTCTCAAGAATTCTAGTTGTGCCTTAAAACAGACACATATGTATGTATTATATGGTATATATATATATATATAATATGGTATTGTGTATACAAAATTGTGTTTTTATGCCTGTTTAATGTAATTCAAAAATGAACTAAGAGATATACATTCAAAAATGTGTCTGCAGATTCAGTTGTAAGTTTTCCTATTAGTCATGAGAAACTGACAGCAGTTGTGTTGTGGCTTTATATTTGCAAATTTGAATCTACACACACATACACCCACCCACATACACACACACACACACACATTTTTGTATTGTAGTTAGTGTGAGGACACTGATTGACATAATGCATTCCCTAGCCCCCTTACTGTCACGTAGGCCATGCTGTTTCAATTTTTTAATATATCACATGTACTGCCTTACCCTAACCATCATAACTATCTGCCTCACCCTAAAGTTTACCCTAACACTAACTCAATTCTAATTCTGACCCTCAAACCCAGTCTCAACCCTGAAATTGTTCTTTAAATACCTATCTCATTGTAAGCACTGGCTAAAATATCCTCACTTTGTAAAAATGTCCTCAGTCCTTGGTCCAATGGTTAAAAAAATCATGCTGGTGCTCACAATGATAGTTATACAAACACACACACATACACAAACACACACACACCCGCCCACCACAGAGAAACGAATGCCTAGACTGACTTGGTCATGAGAAGTATGCTTGAGGCGAAAGTAGAATATCAACAACTCAACCACAGCGATCTGGCAGATCCGTTTTCTTGTAAGCTGCAGGTGACTTCCCTTCAAATTCACATATCTACTACCTTTTTGATACTTTCAATGGTTGGTGGAATGTCACTGTGTCATCGTTTTTCCTTTAATGAAACTAAACATGTTTTCCTGTAGCACATCTTGTTCTGATATAAGCTGCCTACAACCAGGTGAATAAATGTCATCTAGTGTATTCAGTCAAACACAAAAATAGAGTTTTTGGAATCTGTTGACTAAAATTTGATTATATCAGACTGCCCCTCTCTGTGTGTCTCTTGGGGCAGCAATGCTGAAAAATCAATACCGCCCTTTCTGTGTCTCCACGTCACACTTGATTAACTTCTTTTAATCTGGAAGACATTAACAACATTATTTCAGTTTGGTTGCCAAAATATGCATTAGGTTCCTCTAATGGATCAGTGTAACAGATGTTTTTGGTTGCACATTACAAACCTATAGATTACTTTTAATATTTTCAAATTTGCAGTATGGTGAATCCTTTTTTAGTTAACTGCTTGCAGCTGTTCTGCTTTGCACCCTCCAAACTGCATGAGTGTTCAGAATGTGAATTCACTCATGCAGAGCTACCAGCAGCAACAGGTCATTGGCTATGCATGAATTATAATGCTGTGGTGCAGGCTAGAAGGACTACAATGATCGTATAGTGCTAGGTCTAAATGCACAGTTCAACTTGTTGATCTGCATGTACCATATATAATGTATATAACATGGTCCATACATGAGCGATTTGCATCAAAACATGCTCTGTGACAAGTGCAAAACTGAGCTGAGCAGGCCCAGCTAACTAGAGGCTAGATAGTGTATGGGCAAGACCTCCTTATGCTTACTCTGCCTTGGCCTTGTACCTTAAACCTCTTGTAAGTCACTTTCGATTAAGCGTCTGCCAAATGACTAAATGGAAATGGAAATCTAAGTGACTTTGAAAGCGGGGAACATTGGGGATGGCCAGCCAAACTGGCTGGTGTGTTAATAAGAACAGTGACTAAAGTTGCATATTTTGATCTATGGGAAAGCCATCAGCATTAGGGTTGGAAATTGTGGTCGGCAGTGCACATTTGATGGCCGTGATGCTTGAGCATTAGTGTGACTTTTCAGAAAAAAACAGAAGAGCAACTCTCAGGTGAATCAGACTGTGTCTCTCAACAATTACAAAGAAATGAATATTGCAGTGGTTTACAGTGCATAAATGCCTGATTACACAGATTAATGCACATTTGAGAGTTCTGTGGTGCAAAAGTCATGTGCACTGGTCTACAGAGATGACTGGTCTGCTCAGATGAATCATCCTTCACCATATTCTCAAAAAGTGGGCAAATGCATGTCTGGCGTACACGAAAATAATGGTACAGCCTTGTACAGTAATGGCATCCAGTGGCTCCTTTATGCTGTAGGGGGCCATTTTGCTTGTATGGCATGAGTCTGCTTACCCCTTTAATGAGAAAGGCCACTGCAAATCAATAGAAAGTTGTTCTGAGTGATCACCTTTATCCTCTGAGAGGAGGTGAGTCTCAACCTCAAAAACGGTCGGTTTGGAGAGAGTCTGTTTACACATTTTCTGCTCAGTATAATCTACACAGTGTGTATGTGAGGATGGACTCATGAATATGAAAGTGATATTAATCATATCATGTAACCCTCAGTGTCACCAGATCTAAAATACCACCTATGGCATATGAGTTACACATAGCTCTCCAACACCATGATCGAATTACCAAATGAGGGAATACCTTAGGAAGAATCGTTCTCCATCTCTCCAATCCAGAGACAGGTAGAATCAGTGCCACGGCTTACTGAAACGCCACTTGCGGCACATGCTTTCCCAACACATCACTAAGACACGTTTAATATGTCGTCTGTCTGTATGATCTAAACTTTTTGATCATTGCATATGGCAAAACCAGTAGCATGTGATTTATTTTGTAAAGTGAGGCAACTGATTAGCCAACAGTTGTCTCACTTCCCCAGTAATTTATGTTGTGCATGGTGAAGTAGGTCATATGACTATACTGTCAGGGATCTGCCTCGTGCCAATAAAGAGTGGAATGTTAAGATAATATTTTACTAAGATATATGTATCTGTGAAAGTTCAGTCGTCTTGTTAGTATTTTGCCTCTTTGCTCTCGATGTGCTTTGGGACTTTTTAAACTGAGTGGAAGCCTGAGAGAGGAAGTGTTTGTTTCTTAGTTTAGAAGCTTTGAAACCACTGCCCTGGTTCCTGTACAGAATTTGCATATGGGGATCCCATGTACAGTGAATCGACATGTAATGTTTATTTTCCAGTAGGTATTACTTTGTTGTGTTAGGGTTTTCCTTGTGTTTGCTTGACTCATGGTTTCTACAAATCAGCATGTCATTTGTCGGGTTTTTCGAGAGCACATGAAATTCACAGAACATTCCAGAGTGACAGCTTTTTTTAATCAGATCAGATGACCAAAAGCATGTATATCCACAGCAATAAGCAATAAATAAATAGCTCTTTCATAGCATAAGATAAATAATTTAAACAGGGAAGCACCTGAAATCCAGTCCTGTGACATGAAAGACACTTTCTATATCAGAGGATGGTAAAAACAACAATCTCTAAACAAATGCTAACAGGTGGAAAGTTGAAATGTTTGCTGACACCACTTCATATAGAAAACATTTGTGGAATAATGTACAGTATTACTGTAAAGTATTACTACTGATGAAAGGTGAGAAATGAATCAACTTTTAATGTTTTATCTGCTATTTATACAATTGCAAAAAAAAAAAAAAAATTCAGAAGCGTTAAAGGCGGGTTCCCGATACAAGGTATCATGGTTGGAGGAGGTGAAACGGCAAAATGTCCAAAAGCACGTAACTGTCAAACCCTTTCTGTGCGTTGCTCCCCACACCAGTTTCACTTCCGGCATTGAACTTTTTAGTCAGTTGTCAATATGTGAGACAGGATTGAATAAGACCTGTGACATGTAGTCTCTGTCTCTATACCCCCTGAGATGCCAACCAACTGCTGCCAGCCAACAGATGTGTGGTCTAACCTCTGGTTCCTTCCTTTGTTCAATAACAAGATGGTGAGGGCTCTGTTTCCTCCCCATGGGTCCTCCCTTTCCCCCACAGACTTACAGTAGCTGAGTTTTTTCTACTCCCCAAATACTAAGTAATGCTTAGTAATGGTGGGGGCTGGGGGAGGGTGGGGGGGTGAGGTTAACTCCAAAATAACACTCAGACAGGTAAGGTCAGCATTATATTGTAGTCAGAGTTGTTACATTCCACACTGTCAGTCAGTGTTCAGCTCTACATCACAGAGGGAGAGGGACACATTGTTCATATTGAAGTCCTGCCCCCCATCACCCAGGTGCAAAGGTGAAAGAGCTGTTAGCAGAGGGAAGTTCTCCCCCAGTTGTATAAAGGTTTTCTCTAAGTCATTCACCATGACAGTGTCCATCTGTGCTCTTCTATAGCTTGGAAACGTAAGCCCCGCTTTGTAAGAGTCCACAAAATCACATTTACTGCCAAGCAGTCCATTTTCAATGCACATAGGTCTGTATTGTTTGATAACCTGAGATTTATAATGACCTTGTTTATGGCACCAAGTGCACTGACCTGATCCTGAGCAGATGCATGATTGAGATCCAGCCCTGTAACCTGTGACCACCTCAGCTAAAGCTGTATCTGGCAGTATTAGTTTGAACTCCTCTTCTTCATCACAGACTTGAATGTGCACAGCAGGGGGGCTCTGGCTGCGATAATTACCCCCAGCAATAGGCTTAGATTGTAGAAGCCCAGTATCAAGCTGGCAGCCCAGTCCTACTCCACTATCCTCCCTTTTCTGAACTGTGTCCGTATCAGTCCTCTCATTCTCCATGGGGTAATCTGTCTGACCACTGGTGGAGCCCTCTGGTCCTCCCATGCTCCCACAGCCGCTGTCCTCCTGTCTAATAAGAGGACTTCCTCTGTTGGTTTTTGCAGAGTTGGACTCTATGCTGAGCCCACTGTCCAAGCTTGTCCTCCTGTCCTCATCTCCATTATCTTCTGTTACCATAACTTGGGTATCTGGATCTTTCACTTCCTTACTGTAACTGGACAGAAACCATCCTTTATCTGTAACAACCTCCATAGTCCCTTCGCCCACAGAGAGGGGAAGCCAGCCACTAGCTGGGGATTTCTAGAGTGAGATGAGAAGAAAAAGGCTGTAGTGTTGTTCATTAAGTTACATTTTGCAGATTATGAAAGAGCCATCTTGGCAAGGCTATATCTATATATATCTATATATATCTACGTATGTACAAGGTCAAATGTGTATATATTTAATTTCCCTTTCTTCATTTCCTGCTAACTTTTGGTTCTGCTTTCCACACAATACAACTTTGCCTAACTTCACTTCTTCACTTTTTCCCACTCTTCTGAAAATGTACTTACCAGTGCAGCAGGTGTTTTCTCTGCCCGTCTCAGGTAACACATGAGGACAGCTACGATAACAATAATGACTGCCAGCACACTCAGAATAGACAGGGATGTTACAGCCATTATGTACCATTCTGGTGGAAGAAAAACACTACATTTACCATGTGTGGGGTATTATATGTAAAGAAAACTAAGGAAAACTACTAGCTAAATAGGCCTCATGTTGCAACACAATACAACTATCCTAAATTCTAACTCTCAGATTTTTGTCTGTCGTGTGACTTATATTTTCTTACCTTGCTCTGGTAGCAGCAGACAGTGTTTGGAGGACATGTTATTGTGTTCGACAGCTCCATTGCCTTGTACCTTGATGCTGACACAATATTCTTTTCCCCAGTGGAGAGAAGTGAAAGTCTTAGTTCTCTGATCCTCCTGCTTGTCATAATTCAGGTATGCTGTTGTAGTCTGTAGGCATTAAAATCAAAAGGTCATTCATGTTAATATTAAGATCATGTTAATATATATTACGTACATATTATTATTTAGATAGATATTTAGAATATTATTTAGATACAAAGCTGTTTGGTGTGATTCACAAGTAAAAAATAAACATGTGATCTGGTTCTCTTTTTCCATAGATACAAATTCATTAGATTAAGCTGTGTTTTAGTGTTTGTCTGTGTTTTTAAAGCACTGACAATGTAAAATTACAATTAGTCCCAGTCTGCTGTTTTGAATTCTAGTGATGTAGTTGATGGAAATAGTGGCTGCTGCTGTACTATTTCATGTGCTGTACCTTATTATCTTGTCCTCTCTCCTCCAAGAAGATGGTGTAGCTGACCCCATAAGGAAAGATCTCTCTCAGGATAGGTTTTTCTTGAACAACAACTGTCAAAGTGGTGGACGTACCCCACAAATTGAAAGAAGGAGGCAGCAAGTCACCTACAGCAAGAAAGAAAGGGAAGAAAACACATAGTGTTACTACATTTAATCAGTCATTCAACTACAACCATCCCATACTGACTTTTCCCCAAAGTGACAACTGCTTACTGTCAGTTAGGCTAAATTTCTTTGATGTCCAATTTGATTTGTCATCTCCGGCAACCAGTTGAACTTGGACCTTGTGGACAGCCCGATAGTCATGTACAAGCCTGCTAAGGTCACAGTAGGTGTTTTTGATCCCTGTGCAGCTCTCCACTGTGGACCAAGGGTCTATGTACCTAAGGGCAGAATACACACAGATTAAGAAGCAGTAAAAAGTTCTTGATTAGATACTACTACATGGTGAAATTATTATCAACATTTAATAACTTTTTTAGGGGAATTATAATAATCTAAGATGCAAGAGAACGTGGAGCATTGGAATTGTAAAATTACAGGAAACTGGTGAACAGTAGAGTGTAACTCTGAAGTAAAACTGTCATTACTGATGTTTGAAGTTGGACATACCTTCCCATTTGTACGTTGTACTCCACGTCTGAGGGGGCTCCTGCAGGAGCTTTCCAGTGTACCAGAACCTGCCCATCCTGAATTACCACCTTCAGTTTTTCAGGGCGCGTTACGATCCATCCTGCCACAAAAAAATAGGGGCATCATGATATACATTTAATACTTAATGTCACAAGATTATGAAATCATACAATTTTAAAGTGAATCATAATCTGTGTCTACACTTGTTGCGTTGCAAACCATTTATGGCCACTCTGACCACAATGACACTGTGGTTTGTAAGGACAAAAAGATTTGCTCATTTCCTTTTTAAAGACGAGGTATGGACTTTTTGGTGATAAATGTTATGTCACATTTTGTTCTTCCTTAATCCTCATGACTTAATGATGGAAATCGTATTTCAGAGAAAATGTTTTTCAGAATACATGTAGTCGACCTATTTTAATGATGACTATCTACAATGATAAATAAAAATGACTGTAATTATACAAATAATATCAACTAAAAAACAATTTTAGAAATATGGTGTAATAAAAGTGGTTTATAAATTACCTGACACACAGTTTAGGTGGATGAGTGAGATCAGTACGAGAAGAACTGATGACTTGTTCTTCATATCCATTTCAAGTGCAAGGTGATTATTCAGTTATAATCCACAAAGTAGTTGAAAACAAAATTCCTTAATCCAGTAATCACTGAGACCCACTCGACATCTTTTCTTCTCACAAACCCAAAGTCAACGCTTCAGATTAACGTGACAGCATTAGGTGAGTGTTCACTGTGCCGAGCGAGGCAGCTGTTCTCTCTCTGATACCTTGGCGTCATTTGCTATAGAAATGAGAGCCTTGTTTTTTTTCCAGTGACTTTATTTACATAGCTTTGCCGAAAGAAACCTTCCTCTCTTGCTTAACTCCCCTCCCCCTTAGATGATGCGTTTCCTGTTGTGACTACATCACTGGTGTCGCCGCCAGCGTGGTTTCGTCTCTCTCGCTCTCTCTTCTCTCTCATCAAATGTCTTTTCCTTCCTCTTTTGCTAATTTTCCCCTTTCCATACTCTCAGCGGGTTTATGATGTACAGAGTGATCGAGGGATGTCAGAAAAAAAAAAAAAACACTGTTGGACTGTACGCGGCTCAGAAACTAGAAAAGAGAAGTTTTAAGGAACTTCCCTTTTTACACTGTTAACTACAGGCAGTAGTCAGAAAAGGTTATCAGTATTTTTAACTTCTTGAACCAACAGACTCATCTCAGTTTGCCTCCGGTTGTGACTTCAATGCACGTGTATTGACTTTTGCTGTGAGTCCTGTTAGTGTGACCTCCATGGCAAAAAGCAGTGGTAGAAGTGACTATAAGATAGAGAAACTCTAAAGACACATTAACAATATAGACAATGTGAATTTGTAATGAGATATGTTTAATTTTTAATATTGACAAGCCAAACAAACATGAATAAAAAATAAGCCTATTTGTTACCATCATCAAATCTACAGTATACATTATGAGCTGCAACATAGAGGTAGTGAGACTCATTTATGTGAGGCCTTCAAATGTCTTGCACAAAAGTTATAAACTGTTAACCAAACATTGACATTTAGAGAACCACAACCTTTTCAAAAACCCAGCAGCTGAATAGCGTTTTTGCTTCTATCTCCAATTTTGGCAAACCACAGTGTGCGTGGAACCTATCTCCACACCTCATCTTACATACAGAAACACCAGTTATCTTTTTTTTTTTTTTTACGCAGATTTCAGAAGAAAATGCGCTGTGAAGGTTATCGTGGGTGAACATGTAAGATGTTAGTTTTGTACTCCACATTAGGTAGAAGTAATAGAAGCTTAAACAATGCCTAAAATGTTCACATTAAATTCTGCATTCCACTGTTTTCTAATCCTTACTGTGTGCAATAACAAGATGAAATTAGAACACGTCCTAAAACTCACTTCACCTGTTGAAACAACCATGTGTCTAACTTATCTCCTCTGTTTGCATTACTTCTCATGTTTAAATACAGTTGTTTCCAGTTTGTAAGTGCCCTGTATTGTACAGCTGTATTATTAAGATTGAGAAATCAAATATCCCTGAAAACCTGCGTTACTACAGTGAAGAGAAATGCACTAGGATGTTCGGGAAGAGGCCAGTCATTAGCTGATCATGGTTTTACTGTGTTTAAACATATCAGTTAGTCAGCACTTGGATTATAAAAAAATACATTTGATTCTGAGAAAGTGCTTTGCTCTTATTTAGTTTATCGCACTTCCCCTTTTGCTTCTCACCTCATGTTCACATGCAACAGTTTAAGCTTTAGTTCCTGGTATTGTCTCATTTCAATTTCTGTTTCGCAGATGGACAGAGAACTGCTGAGTAAATATGATCTGTGGGAGCTGTGCCTAAATGTCATAGATCATCTGATTTTTTTTTTTCAGATTGGGGACTTTTCTCATAAATCATTTGCTATATGCCCTCATGACTTCATGAGCATTGGAAGAGAGTGTGTAACACCACCCTCAAGTGGTGTTACAAAAGGAACACATCTCTAAAATGAATACGTGGTGCCCTTTGGTGTTACTGGTGAAACTCAGTGTATTGTTCATCAACTTAGTGATTATATAATAAAGATAGACCCACACGCACAATGTGTATCTGAACATTAAACGTCTTCCTCTAAAGGAACTATTTTGAAAATACAAGCTCTACAGAGGATGAGTGCGGTTTGCTTGCTGTGCTCAGGGGTGTGTTGTCTGATTCACGTCCATCTTCAGAACTGATATTACATCCTGACATTACTGATACACCGATATTACACTATTCACCTTATTTTCATGGTTGTATGTTAGGTTTTTATTTCTATTTTTTATTTTTAGGTTCAAATATGGAACAGTGTGTTAATGAGGTGTGTATTTTAGACACCGCAGTGCCTCATTATTCATTAATATGTGTTTTTTATGCTTGTTTTCTAACTACCCCTGACCTACCTACTGCTGATTACCTAGATCAGGTGTGTTCAGCCAATCATGAGCTATGCAGTGCAGGCATGGCTGGAAAACAAGTGTTGCTGTGGTGCTCTAAGACCATGGTTGGCCGCCCCTGGTGTATAATTTCAAAATCATTTTTAAATATCGTTAGCGAGGAGCCTCATTTGGTTCAGGTTTATGACATCACAGCTGGTGTCATTTGACACATAATCCAGGTTCCTACTGTGAAAACAAGCTAAAACGATCTCTGCCTGCCATGAAACCAGTTGGCCAGGTGGGCTGGCTGCACACGTCTCTGTGAGAAGAAGAATGAGAATTGAGAGAATAATGGAGACTGGAAGTGGGAGGTGTTAGGGAGGGAGTAACAAAGCTTACCTGTCGCTGCCTGGATGAAGGTCAGTGACAAACACAGTTGAATAGAAAGAATAGAGGAGAAGACAGCAGAAAAAGAGGAAAACAGAGGTGTTTGCTGTGGCACCATCATGCTCTAACCACTGCTCCACGACTGAGTAAACACCTGGATGTGAAAAAGTCGACCTGCTCTCACCACTCTCTGCTTTCTGCTGCCCTGAGTCCGATGGCAAAACATGACCCGGTAGGTTCTGCCCTTGTGTATCTCTTTCACTTATAGCACAAATTACTTCTTTTTTGCTACAGACCGTCTCTCTGTCTTCCTTCAGTCAACAGTCAAAGGTTCTACTTAATCAGTACTCACCTGCAGGTCAGACTCTAAATGGTGGTTTTGCTTCTGTTTCTCCACTTGTGTTTGCTGTGGTTAAGTTTCTGTATGCTGCGCTGTTTCTAAGTATATGCAGCCTCTGCAAAGTTTGAGGATGCGGTTGCGGTGCAGGGATAATAGCTCGTCTTTATTAGCGGGCAAGCATGGAGCTTAAAAATACAGTGGATGTTGCCTGTGTCTTCATAGTGTAACCTGTATCTTTACATCTTGTAAGAAAAACATACCTCCATGGGTTTTAATCATTTATTTAGCTTAATAAGGAGGGAGATTTTCTGATAATAATTGCCACAATGGCCTATTAAGCAATGTTTTTGATCTGTCAGCCTTTGACTGATATACTGTACAGTATGTTCTCAAGAAATACAGTGGCCTAACTTGCATCTGCTGTGATTTGTTTTCATCGCTATACAGACTGGGCAACTAAGCGTAAAGGGACATTTTCCACGTCATGTTGGGTGTAACGTACGTATCATAGCCATTGTTTGAGTGAAATATTGACATTTTAAATGTAACATGAACCTATAGTCTGTTGTTCTGTGTTTTTCTTGATAATGGCAACATGTAAGATGATCTATGTGTACTGTGCTTTACTTTGCTGTGAAATATGATGAACCTGCTCCACCGCCTATTTCAGCACAGCTATTTTACTTTAATTAACTTCTGCTTACTGTATAGTTGCATTTTGAAACCCGATCAGCATGCAGCAGAAACCGTCTTTTGATAAAACGTTTGTAGTGAGTCCACCCAAAGTCTCGTCAATGCCACTAAATGCAGAAGGGCCACAACAGCTGTGGAGAAGCTGTACTAAAACTCAGCATTCTTGGCACAGGAGGCTGATTTGGTGATTTCTCTACTGAATGATGACTTAATCAACACGGAGACAATAACAGAAAACAACTGTACATCTCAGAATTTCTGTATTTTCTCAGTACTTTGTGTGTAGATGTCAAACTACCTCTATGCTTCTGATTATATGAACTCATCATGATTCCTAAAGAACTTAAAAAGACCCTTCTGTACTTTATCCTATTTCTTTTTATTTCTTTTTATTTCAAATTACATTCCATATACTGTACCATGAAACAACACAATGTTACAATAACATTAACGTTAAAAAGTTTCATCCTGATAATTTTATGAGAATAACTATACCACATTCAGAAAGAAAGAAACAGAGCATAACTTAATCCCTACACTTTTTTTGTCTTCTGACTTCTGTACTGATAAAATACATTATCTACAACATGATCATCACTGACATTTAGAAGTGAATTTTTTTATCTTTGCTGTTCATGAGATTTCCATCAATTCTAGTTCTTGCCACAGGTTTAGCGAACTGTCTGATGTTTTGGTTACAGTACATAGTGTAAAATGTCAAACTATTCCTTTATTGTATTTGTAATATAACCACATATAAATACTGGAAAGTAATTCTTCAACAATCAGTGACATTCTCTGACATTTCCAATCAGTCACAACATACTAGTTACAGTTTTGTTGAGAGTGAAGATCTTTTAAACAACGAAACAATCTGGTGAAATAGAAACAAAGAGAATGGTATTCCTGGTACTAGGGACTATTGTTGAACCAGGGACATAATCTGACTAACCTATATCTGAGTCATTCACGGTGAGCTCAAATTAGAGCTTTTGGCAACTTAAAAAGAAAGCACTGCTGTTACAGTTCCTAGTAAATCCTTACTGTTAGCGGCCTTCCCAGGCCCTGTTACCACTCATTTATGAGGCCATGTAACTGGACCTGTAAATATTGATTAAGACCTTTGTCTGAAGTGATTGACGCGGCTTCTGGGAGCTTCAAATCAAAAGGGTAAAGGATGTAGCACAAACAGAAAGAGGAAATGCACTTTTAAAACCAGATGCTATAGACACTGTTGCCAGGATACATCATTTGTGTTGTCACCCAGGTGTGTACTTAAGCTTTGATTTGATAATAGTGTTAGGATTTCATGGTTGACAAAGGGTAATGGGTTCAGTTTTGGCAACAAGCCATTTGCCTTCATATCTATTGTCTATCTTTCTACAGATATGCTTATCCCTATTAAATATAGCATGATGTCTTGTTTCCAAGGGTAATAGACGACACACTAATGGACAAAGACTTCACCTCACACTGTGTGTCATTACAGTAAGAGGTGTTTTCTATATTGTGACTTCACTATTTGTTAACTTTCTGTCTTTTCTGTTTTTCTGTTATTCTTCACAGAATGAGCCCCCTCCTCCTTACCACTCTGTTGTTGGCCAACCACAGCCCCCCATTTTGCCCTATGGTGGAGTTGTGTATGGTGTGGGTCCAGGCCTGACACCTCCCACCCAGCCAAATTACATTCCACAATATCCACCACCTGTAGTTGCCCCCAAAATCATTCTGCCCAGCAAATGTGAGTGGTTTTTCCTGATAATAAAACAGATGCATGTACATAAACAAAATAGCTAGAGAAAGAGTGTGTTGAGAATTATTTGTGTGCATTTGTGTATCTGTTTCCAGCCCCTAGCAGTACGAAGAAGAGATGTTGTGGGAGAAATGCACACTGCTACGGGGGGACAGGGGGAGCCTTGATGGTACTAGCTCTGGTGGCACTGGCCATCTGGCTTGGAGGTATATTTTGTTTAGACATTCAGTTAAATGTCATTAAGGAGACTAGTGTCATTTTTAATTTTGTCTAGTCATTTTCCCTAAATTTCTTATGTTGGTTTACTATTTTATTGTATTAGAAAATTGGCTAAGGTTGCTGTATAATGCACATGTAACTTACAAGTAGTTATTATGGTAGAAATATTTTTTATAATAAATTAACAATGATTCATTTGATATATTCAATTAAGTTATATGTTACTGTTCTTTTTTTTTCAAGTTTTAGGTAATAATACATAATGACAATGACAGAGCATATTTTATCACCACTTATCACACGCACTTCTGCCCACTCTGCCCCAACGATAGTTCGTTATGGAAGCAGAATTGCAACTGCCATAGTCGACTGCGATGAAGATGAGGGGAAAGATCCCAGAAGTGACAATCTGCCTTTGCCCAAGTATGAAATATGTCCCAACAATTCAGTACAGTGTGATGGGATAAGAGATTGCCTTATGGGCACAGATGAAACAAACTGTGGTAAGTAGGCATGTGCACACACATGCATTTTACTATAACCAAATGTGTGGATGGGAAGACACTTGAAATCCAAAAGGAGATTCTCAAAATGAAAAGCTTACTACAGGATCTTTGTATTGTTGCTTGAAATCTACAAAGAATGGCACTATGAGTAATTTTTAAGCAGGAAAGCACAACATTTTAAGAGAGCTCCAGATTTACTTTGTGAAAATGTTAGAGTTCCAGAGTTCTAATTATGTAACGTGATATAAAGAAAAAAAAAATACAACTCACTTTAATTTATTTCAAATGTGACTTGCTTTTGCCGTAAGTGCTGGTGTAACAGCTGCAGTTTTGTGTTTTTTTGTTTTCTCTGCCTCTTTTCCAGTGAGATTCGGTGACAGCAATGCCTTGCAGGTCAGGACATCTCAAGATGGCCCCTTCCTGCCAGTGTGCTATCAAGGCTGGGACTATAGCTATGCTGACCAAACCTGTGCTCAGCTGGGTTTCAGAAAGTAAAGAATCGCCCCTTTAAGTCAACTATATTTATTAAAATGAGTTTAAGCCAACATAACCTAAAATGAGCCAAACAAAAACATCTGTGATTAGCAGCATTAAAAGCTGTGAAGCATTTTGGATCAGCACTCTAACATCAGTGCTATCCTGCACACTTCAGGAAGGAGTGATTTAGATCAGTCAATTTGCTAGACCCACTTTTATCAGCAGCAAGTGAACACGTGGATTTCTATCTCCAATCTGCAATTTACCCACTCAGATCCATCCTTCTCCTTCTCACCTGCTGCTGTGTGTTTAGGGTTGAATTGCTTCCCCACGGGTCTCTCTGGGGTGCCTCAGTGTGACACAATCAGAATGAGTTTCTAGACTAAATCAAGCATTGTTTCCATGACGTGGTCCTTGTGTGTGCAAATATATCTCTTCAGTTATCTGAACTAGTCTTGTCTCTGTCTCCAGGTCTTATTTCACCAAAGCAATTCAGTACCCTAACTCCATTGGTTTAACTTTGACCAAGAGATCACCTTTGCCTATCCAGGGTCTGGTAAAAAGCAGGTAGACAAAAATTGTTTATTTTCCCCATTTCATACACAACTCAGACTCAATCTAAACATCCTCAGTTCAATATGAATGTATCTAATCACTAATCACTCTAATCACAGTGGCATTGTACCGTACTCATGCAAACTAACATGCTTTTTCTGATTGCGGCATTACGCAGTTCCTCCTGCCCAGGCCAGGAAGCTGTCTCCCTGCAGTGTGTGGGTAAGCAGCCTCCATCTGTTCCTACAGTTATGTGTCACACATAGTCACACATAAGCTCTCTCTCTCTCTCGCTCTTGTTTCTCTCACACAAACACATGCAGTCATTTGACACCAAAACACCAACAACAACACCACCACATGAGTATCTGATCAATATCACTTGACTGTAATATGCTTTTGATCATTGTGACAATTCCTTGAACCTGAATCATCTTCAAAACCTTTTTCATGAGAGTGATATTGTTAAATTTTATAAAACAAAGAACGAACTGCTGTATCTCACAACATGACAAGATAACATAAGATAAGATAAGACTTTATTAATCCCACGATGGGGAAATTCTCTTGTCTACAGCAGCAAGGTGACATTAAATAGGACAACAGTATAGAAGAATAGAAGAACAGAACGGGTAGCATGCAAACTAGTTTATGCAGTCCACTGTTATGTGTACTGTATATGACATATTCCCGGCTCTGCAGCATACCGTGCATCCAACACACCATTTCATGCAGGTCTATTGTAAAGAAAATCTGGACTCATTAGACCTCATGAACTTCTTCCACTGCTCAGTTCTTAACCCAGTTTTAGCAGTTTCATTAGTCTCCTTAAATGTTGTCTTTGCTTGATTCATGCCAATAATTTGACCCCCCAGACATGGTTGTTTAAGCAATGAGAAGCCACTCACTGCATCAGTTATGGTAAAATAACATGTTGTTAGCTGATAAATAATCATCCATGCAGTAATTATCCAGTGGGAGGCTCTTACCTATTTGCTTAGTTACATCAAGGTGGTGACTTTCTTTTTTGGATGGACAGCGTCTTATTTAACACTTCTGTA
Organism: Anabas testudineus; assembly: GCF_900324465.2. NCBI lineage: Eukaryota > Metazoa > Chordata > Actinopteri > Anabantiformes > Anabantidae > Anabas > Anabas testudineus. Next base: position 17,720,060 of record NC_046622.1, read on the forward strand.
TGTTTGAGCTGTTTCTTGGATATCTGACATTGTCTTTCGTTCCCAGACTGTGGTCTGCAGCACTTAACATCACGGATTATTGGGGGCAATGCATCTAAGACAGGTCAGTGGCCTTGGCAGTTGTCGCTGCACTTCAGAGGACTGCATGTTTGTGGAGGAGTTCTGATCTCTCCTGATTTTGTACTGACTGCTGCTCACTGCTTCCCAAGGTAACTAATGTTTTTTTTTGTACTACAGCAATCCTCTTGTGTCTAAACAGATTTAGTTTTAAACATTGTAACTGCAGAAATGTATGCTGTTCAGCTGCATGGGCACTGAACTGATACATTTATCAGTTGCAGTGTAAAGATTCAAAGTCTTTTAAGCAAAACTTTACCATTGGATCAAACGGTTGTCTTAATCTTGCATTCCAACGAACAGCCTCTTTGTGTTGTAGGAATAATGCCTTGGCCCTCCTTGCGGAGAACTGGAAAGTGTATGGTGGATTCATATCTCTGGACAAACTACCTCTGCCTTACCTGGTGAAGAAGATCCTACTCAATGAAAATTACAACAATAAAACAAATGACCAGGATGTTGCTCTGCTCAAACTAGCATCACCAGTTTTTTTTAATGGTAAGTCACTAAAACTCGATCAAAGTAATGTTTGTGTTTGTCTGATTGTCAAATCTGTCATGCTGGTAATCTGATTTGCACAGCCCCGTGTGTGTGTGTGTGTGTGTGTGTGTGTGTGTGTGTGTGTGTGTGTGTGTGTGTGCGCGCGCATCCGTCTATACGATCCGTGTGATTGCAAAAGTTAAATGCTTTTTTGTATTCTGCAGAAAAAGTCCAGCCAGCTTGTCTGCCAACTTTTGACCAGCAACTTCCCCAAGGAATAAAATGCTATACCTCAGGCTTTGGGACCACTGTGACGGGATCAAGTAAGTAGCCACTAACTAAACTATAAATATAACAAATAACATATTCTAAAGGCAGAGAAACAAAAGCACAGCCGGAGAACTAGGGTGTTAGGGTGCTAGGCAGGTAGAACACAACAAAGTAAAGTTTGGAGCACCTTTAGGAAACATGGATATGTGTCAGGACAAGAATTATCTCCAATGCAGGCATTGTGTCCAAGAATCTGATGGATGTGGCGGTGGACATAATTGATACACAAGTGTGCAACAGCCTTCGTGTGTATGGAGGTGCCATCACCAAGAACATGCTGTGTGCTGGAGAACTGGACGGAGGTAAAGACTCTTGTCAGGTGAGCCTAAATCAAAGAATCATTTTATACTTATCAAAACAAACTTTCGAGTAAACCTTCAGTTAACTTAACTAAACTATGAACTATGTTTTCCAGGGTGACAGTGGTGGACCTCTGGTGTGTGTGGGAGGCAGTCGTTGGTACCTGGTGGGCATCACCAGCTGGGGAGCGGGCTGTGGTGATAGAAACAAGCCTGGGGTTTACACCAAAGTCAGTAGTGTTCTTCCCTGGATCTATAGCAACATGCAGGTAAAAACATGAGAAAAAAAACAGGACATGGGAGATTGTGTGTGACATCTAAATGATCAGGACACTTTTCAACTTATTGCTTTATGATGTTTCCACAATCTTAAATCTTCCTGTGTCTCCTACAGCAAGAGAGACCATGACGTGCATTTGCCTCCCGTTGCTGACACTATGATGTCCAAGTCTTAAAATGATGGATGGGTTCATACACAGAAGACTGATTTGATGAGCATACACTCAAGACTGAACGATGCCATGCTGAACTGGCTTAGTGGCAGAAGAGGAAATTGCATGTCTTTGTTCTTCATCACTTTAATCTGATTTTCCAGTACCTGAACATGGTTAGTGAAATATGCTAATTGATCAGTTTTGCAGTCTTGATTTTAGTAATCTGTCTCTTGGAGTCTTAGTCATAAAGTACATTTATTTGTATCTATTGTATAAATTAAGCAAACTTTAAAGACAGCTTTAAATTCTCCTATGTGTTCTGTGCCAATGAAACCTTTCTACTGTGATCCGTTTAACCGGTTTGAGAATGACACAAAAATAGTTTGATCATTGTACATGTGTATTTTTTCAGGAGACGTCTCAGGCTATTCACTGGTAACTATTATTAGGAATAATACATAAAGAAGGACGCTTTGTACTCCCTTTCTGAAGAAAGATAGCAGACTGACCCCTGACGCCCTCATTGAGCTGACACTCTATGCACAGAAACCTCCTCCTATACTGGCGCTGTGATGTTTTGCAGAAAGTGTTCTCTTTACACCAGATGTCAGCGTGTGTGTGTGTGTGTGTGTGTGTGTGTGTGTAGGTGTTGTCTATGTGTCCTATTTATGTGCGTTAGACATGAGAACCAAATTTTTCATTGGCCTGATATGATTTTTTAGCGTTATACTCTGACCTATACTGGCAAAATAAATAATGATGAGCAGAAATCCTTATTGTGGAGTATTTATAGAATCAAGATAGACCAAACAATCTCCTCAGACTGTCAGTCAGATAATGCTAGGAAGGTCTAGGATTGGTTTGAGTGTATAAGACACAGACACACACACACACAGAGGGAGAGGGAGAGAGTGTGTGTGTTCAGCAGACGGAATAAGCAGGCACTGCTGGAGTCATTGTTATCCATCACATCTATTTTTCCAGTACACGTAGATGTGACCAGTGTTTACATACTGACAGATGAGAATATTTGGAACAAAAGCCTTGTGACACTTGAGGACTGATTCTTGTGGGTGGACATCAATTTGTTGGGCGGTGGAGAAACAAGAGGTAAGTTGCTGGGCGTGCGTGTTCGATGGTCTACGTGGCGTTATTGTTATTGTTTACTGTAAATCAGTCAGGAAAGGTCATTTTTGTCGTTGTTTACCTGCAGCACGTCACTTTGAGCCCACAATCCAATGTTAGGAAGTCATGCAATTAGTAGGATTTAAAGCGAATAACGCAGATGCTAAATGTTTTTTTGCGCCCACAAGTGAGATGGTTGCGATATTTACGCACTGCTGGATTATTCCATTAACTTACAGAGATGCAATTCACCACGACACTTGTTATTTACCACTGCTCTACTCCACAGTGAGGGTGTGTCTACAGGCACGGATCTCTATAACCTTCAATGGCTCGCTGCAAAAATATTTCCAAATACGCATCAAAGCCATAAAACCAGAGTGAGCGTTTTCTCTGACACAGTAAGAGTAAGTTGAATCCCAGATCAGATCAGACGTCGTGCATGATGTCAGGGCTACTATTGTAAAACGGTGAGTTGCTTCCACTGAAAAGACGAATCACAAGGCGGGTGATGGTTTCATTTCGTGCTCCATCAGAGGCTCCACAGGTTGAGAGACGCGAAAAGTGGACGCGCAGACGTCACGATGTTGCAAAGCATCGTGCCAATTGTTTATTATGAGTCAGTGAAACCAGGCAGTGGGCTGCGATGTAATCTATGAAGGAGAGGTTATCACTGCGATGCTGATGCAACTGGCACTGGCAACAAAATGCGATCAAGTTTACAATCACTGACGTGTTTATCTGCGAACGGATCTGTGGGAATCTGCCTTTGGATCACACCACTTTTTAGGGACTTGAAAGCAGCGTGCCACACCCCTGTGTGTGTGTCTAAGTGTGGTCCCTGTGTTTCCATGTGAGCTCGTCATCTTCACCCATTTCTCGTCTCGGCGCCAGAATTTTCATTCGGAGAATGTTACCATGGAGATAAGTGGACACTATGGTACGACGCACATAGTTGTCATGGTGAAGTATCATCATAATGATGGCCATGTTTTTTATTTGTCATATAGGTTGAGACATGTGGTGTGACCTATTTACACACTGGTGTTCATGAACACAAGGTGACTCATGTATTGTACTTGTCAATATGTATGTATAGACACCTCTAAGCTGGTCACTAAGCTGGTGTTCTTCAAGAATGTTTAAATGCTTACATTTAACATTTTAAGAGGGACACACGGACAAACAAGCAGAAACATCCACGCAAACAAGTGCACATTCTCTCAGTGACACAGAGTGATGTAGAAAAAGCTGTATCTCCTGTGGAAGTGCACCTCCTACAGTTGCAGTGATCAGACAAACAGCCACAGCCAAGGAAAATGACCTCAGTCACATTCAGTTATTAGTCTCTGCTGTGTGTCACTGAGCACAGAATAGGATCCTCAAAACACTTAGGATGCTTGTAAAAAAAGAAAAGAAACACATGCAGTGCACAGATATTTGAATATAGTATCTTTATGCCCACTTCCCATGAAGTTTGTGTCACACAGATTTTAGGCTTAAGACTCACAAATTAGAGAGAATGATGTCAAAGGTTAGATCATATTTCTTTCGTGTCTCACAGACTACTGAGCACTCTGCTTCCCCGTTGCTTTGACTCCTTCAGTGCCTTTGATCGCCTACTGCATCTGTTTCTTTATCTCCTTCATCACATTTGCCTCGCTGCATTTCCTGACCTTTTCTTTTAATCGTTTTTTTTGTTTTGTTTTTTTTTTTTGTTTCTGCTATCCCCCTGTTCTCTCCCTTCAGACAATGTCTCCTCTGCATGCCTGTCACCGGTGCCCTCCTGCTAGACCATGTGTGTCCCTGTCTGCTTGTCTCCTATTGTAACTGTCGACCTGCCCGACCCTCAGAGTGGTAGCCTAGCGAACTTGATATAATATAATGCAGATAAGGTAGATTTATGCAAAGCTCAGAAGCAGTCTGCTCAGGTGTCATGTATTCTACCCAAGGAGAAAAACCTGGCCCTGAATAGCTGCCAGGAGTGCCATGTTGCCAGATACCGCAAAGGATTCTCACAGGACAAAAACAAACAATGTGACACTGACCCACTAATGATTGAAGTACTTTCTCTGCAAAGGACTTCATATTACACCACGACAAAGGTTACATTCTTTACCACTGTCTCTTTATTTGCCTTATTTACTGTATATGAGGGTTGGAAATCAGTGTTTCTATAAAGTAAATTAGTGCTACACTGATAAATCTAGTTTATTGGCACCAATGTGTGCAATATTTTATAGCAGCAATTACTGTTAAACATAACATCTTTATGACTGGGTTTTGTGTAGTGTTATTGTCTTTTGTCCTTGAGAGAGACAGGTATTTTGGTGCAGACGGACACCTAGTATGTTGAGTGTGGCGAATATCTTGGCTTTTAATTTCAGACTATCTTTAGTTCCTTTTGAATCATTGGCGGTTGTCCAACAGAACATTTAACCCTGAACACTTACTGTCATATCTATTCCATTAACATGTTTCTCAGAGAGAAGAGACGCCACAGGGCATCAGACCTCTCTCCATCCATGAGTTAGACCTCCGTCTGTCCAACACTTTGCCCCTCCATTAGTCCTGCTCTGATAGGCATATCTACAGCCTGCCAGTGCAGGAGAGCATCTAGCTGAGCACACATTATTCCATAGTGCTCTTGCTAAATATAGTGCCAAGTGGATGAGAGCAATATTTTACAAATGGGCAAGTAGTTGCCTTATGCACAATTTACGTTTTTAATATCAGTTATCAATCATCGGCATTGCTTTTACTTCTGGTTTAAAAACTCAGTGACAACATTGACAGAACGGAGATTACATGATAATCAGCCCTGAGGTTACCCAGTGGTCCACATCTGTCACATCAAACTGCAACACTTCATCCACCTTTCTTTTCTTGTCTATATTATATAGTATAGAGGTTTACCCAGCAGCTTGGCAGCAGGTGATTGAAAATTAAGGAGGCAAGTAAGAAAAGGGGGGGGGGTGACCCCTACTGCTACTACTGCTTCTGAAAAGGAAGTTAAAGATATTGCATGTCTAGATGTGGTGTGCAGTGTCGAACAGTTAGCTCAAGATTTTAGCCACAATGTAGATAAGGGGTTCTGCCTGAAACAAGGTGTCAGATATTGATGCAAACTCTGTTGATGAAAGTTGACAGTGTATTCATTATTTGAAGCTCAACATAGACTGTACATTTAAGAATATACTGTATAATGGTTACAGATAGTTTCCAGCAATTATGTCAAGTAAGTACATCTCAAAAATGCAGATAATCAGTGTGTCAGTGAAAATGATTTAAATAAAACAAAAACAAGTGATCTGGTTATTGAGTTACATACAAAAACAGTCTGCTTATGAACTTTTTGCTCTAACTTTACCAAAAGCTCTGTCAACTTATCGCACGTTTCCACATTTTTCAGTCGAAAATCTGTAGTAGCAAAAAAAAAAAAAAGGGTTGTAATGCTATATTTTAAAGGACATGCCTGCCTTGAATATTTTGTCTGCCTGCTTGATCAATGTTTATTAATTTTTCTGACCTGAATGTAAGTGATGAACAGTTTGGGGCCAGCCATCAATCATCACCTCCGATGTGGAAAAAAAGATGTCTGTTTCAGTATGTGCAGATATGACAGACATGCCTTCAAAGGCTGTAACGTCATGTCTCATCACTCATGTCTGGATTTTCTTTTAACTAGGCTGCAAATGTTTCACTCAGAATTCGGTTAAATTCAATTTTTTTTATTCAGTGTTAAATCACACCAGAACTGACTCAAGGGACTTCACATTATAAGGTCAAGACCTTATAGAGTTATAGAGAGAGAAACCCAACAATCCCCCTTCAGCAAGCACTGCAAGCAACCCCACAGAGTGCAAAATGTTCTTTATACCACATAAACCACGACAGTTCAAAAACACTGAGAGATTACGTCACAGATTTCTGCTGTGGGTGCACACAACTGAAACAGAAATCCTTATGAGAACAAGACATTTTCTTTTGTGTCTAGTATGTATATCAAATTATTTTAGTACAGATGCATTTATGGAGAAGGGTACGGCATGTCAACAAGGGAGAACTTCTTTAATTAAATTCAAACTGTTCATTCAGATGACTGTGTAGAATCTAAAATAGAGAAAAAAATCGATACACATCCACTCCCAAAAAAGAAATACATAAATAAACTCCTGGAAACAATGAGGATGCACAGGGTTGCTTTTCATTTTAAGGTAGACATGTGAGTCTTTAATGGATGCCACAGGCTTTCTGAGTTGTCAGCTTGTGTCACATTATGTTAGAAATGTCCCAGTTACCAGCATGTTGCTCTGATCTGTATGAGGCCTCACAAATCAAATATACAGAGTATCAACTCACAAACAGCAACATCACAGGAAACAGCTGATATCTCTGCTAATGACTATAATGGACTCTGTCCTGTACCGTTGATACAGCTGAGGACAGACCCAAAGCCAAATGACTAGATGCACATAAATGCATCAATCAGGGAGCCCGTCAGTCAGATGGACTCTGCTAGGCACGTATAGTATGAATTACAGGTCACATTGTCTTGTTGGGAGTGAGAACTGAAATATTTACTCATAGTACATGTTTCAAATGCTTTCATCAGTGACATGTAATTTAGTCCCCAGGAGTAGATATTTAAACCGAAAATCTTGAGCATCAACCTGTAAATTCACGTTGACATTTTGTAGATAGGTTTGGCCAAGCGAAGAACATCACATTTACATTTAAGTTTAGTCATTTAGCAGGCGCTTTTATTCAAAGCAACTTACAAGTCATTACAACAGTCATTAGGCAGGGCAGCGTGAGGAGGTCTTGCCTAAGGACCCCTACTGGAGGTAAGCTACTGCTGGGATTGAACCCCAGTTTTCCACATGGGAGGTGGTGATGTTACCACTACACTTACCAAAGAACATGATTTAATTACATGAAAATAAGCTTTTCTGTTGTGTTGTCACTGTTGATGTTTTGTGTATTAAACTGGACCATCGTTCTCTCGCCTTAACAAAGTCTGTGAGCACCTGAACATAACCATGAAAAGTCTAATAACGCTGTAGTATCTACAAATGGGAATTGTACTGCATGATCAGATGTTGTCCGTGGAACATTTTACCGGTACGTTCAGTGTGAACATTTGTGCTACTTGCAAAATGGTTAAATTACTCAAAACCACAAATGGCAACCTGCTGATCGCGCTACAGGAAACATCAGGGGATCACTAAAGCCGTTCACCTCTAGGGACCATAATTGTACCACATTTCATGCGAATCCATCCAATACAATAGACACCTCACTAAAGAACTAAAATGTCAGGGGATCATCAACATTGTTAAGATCCATCCTTTAGTAGAGGGATCGTCCATGGACCAACAGGCTGACGTCACCATCCCTGGAGCCATGTAGCCAGCATGGCTAAAAAAAAAGACATAGGCGATGTTACTGGTCCTACAAAATGTGTTTACCAATGGAAAATACTTGAATTTGAACACATTTTGTACCAGGCATACTTTGCATGTGCACAGTGAACAGCCTATATGAAAATAGGCCAAGGTTGAGCGGTGTCCACAGGGAGGAAGGAGTAATCCCTGCCAGGAAATGAGAGCATGCATGCAGGCTGTGAACGGTGATTGTTATGCAAGATAGAAAACTATTTCCATAGGCCTTTTACATCAGATGAGGGTTGGAAAAAGGCAGTGATGTTTGATGCAATTTCCTTTCCACACGCCATTTACTGTTTGTGTACATGTGTTTGTTGGTATGTTTCAGATGGTAGGGGTGTGTGTGTTGGAGTGGTGGAACACACACACACACGTCTCTCACTGTATTTATTTTTCTGTTTATTTAATTTTTTTACACCCTCCTTTCCTACTCTATGTCAACAGTTGCCATGGAAACTGTTTTGCTCTTCCTCTCTTCACTCCTGGTGTGTGTGGCTGGTAAGTGCCCCCCTGCTCACAAACACACACACACACACACACACACACACACATAGAGATCTATGAATGAAAGCACACATGCATGCACACACAACAACTGTCCATGTGGAGGCGGTGTAGAGGCCGGTAGTCAGGACCTCCCTGGGTGTACGGGCTCATAGCTAAACAGTAATTATGACTAAAGGCATGGGTTTCAGAGATTGACTGCGTGTGTGTGATTAAACGGCACGTCAACACATGCTCACACGCTACAACCAGATGATGTCATGGAGTGTTGAATACTGTTTTCAATGACACTTGACGCTTGTGTTAGGTAATAAACAGATCAATAATTGGGTAGACTGATATAGAGAGAGATTGTGTTTAAGTATTTTCACTCAAGGTCACTTTATTTCCTGTGTTTCTGCTCTCTCCTTTTTCTTATACTGTACCCTCTGTCACAAACCACGTACCATCTTTGCTGTCTCTCAGCTGTAGCAGATCCCAGTGCACAGGGTGAGTATCATAGATGTGATGTGATGTGATGCTGCCGCAAAAATGCAGATCAGAACTTTATTGAATCCCCCACTACAGCAGAACACGGCACATGTAAATAAATGTAAATATATATATATATATATATATATATGCGTGTGTGTGTGTATTTTACAGATAACCAGGGTAAAGTTGAAAACCCGTTTATTTATGGTAAGTACTGGTCGTAACTACAAAGGTGTTTTTTCCCCATAAACAAAATGTCTTTCTTTTTTGGCTCATCTCATTTCATCTTTCTTTCTGTAGACTATGAGAGCCTGAGGATTGGGGGATTGGCACTTGCTGTGGTGTTGTTCACACTGGGCATTCTTCTCATCCTCAGTAAGTTCACCTCACTATGTGTGTTTGTGTATTACTATGTTAAATACACTCAATGTAATGGACTGTTAGATATGTAATAAACCAATGAATCAGATTGCATTTCCAAACTGTGCTGCTACATCGTCTTGTTTACTTTCATTAATTACGTATTTATTCCGGTGACAGTAAATTGCAGTGAACAGTGGAAATACATCTTTATAATTAGATGATCTGTGATGTTTTTAGGTCGGCGATGCCGCTGCAGTATCAACCAGAAGCCCAGGTATGTCAGCGTCCCTTCTCTCATTGAAAAACAAAAAGATTTGGTTGTGTCAGGACTTTTTTGTTTGTCATCCTACCATGACATCTTGTGAATTCTCTCTTTAGGGCCCCTGGCGACGAGGAGGCTCAGGAGGAGAACCTGATTGTCTCCAAGGGTGAGATGCAAATTTGAACTCTCTGTCAGCTCCTCTCACCTCTGGCTCACCCCCTGACATACATCCATAACTGAGCTTCCCTTTGGGAGTGCCTACATCTCACTCTGTGTGCACGTGTTGAACTGTAGTTAAACGCCTGTTAGAGCCTGTACAGAGAAAAAGAGACCATACAAGCTATATAGACACTATTACACAAATTACAAATGTCTTTTTTATTTCACAGCTTTCAAACTGTTTTAGCTTTAATATGACTCAACATAGTACAAAATCAACTAGCAGTCAGTGTAATCAGAAATTTATTACAGAGGACATTTTGTGACCTTCACAATATTAACTATAGTTTTAAGCAAAGACTGTTTTATAAATTGTTGTCGTGGTTACTTTTCATCATTCTGCATCACAGTTGTCATCCTTTTAAATGACTGACACAACAAATACATAAAAGTCTCAAAATCCATGTTTACCGTCTCTGGTGGTTCCCACATGCACAGCTCATTCATACTTGAGATTGTTCCAAACTAGGTTCCAGCACCCTGAACAACCAGCTGATGTCTGATAAGGAAGGCAGTAGAAAGTTGTTAAATCTTAGATACAATTTATCAAGCTGCAAGTAATGCACACTGAGCTTTCATAAGAGTTTACGGATGCTCCGACATCCTTGTACACATTACCAAATGAATGTTAAACACAAATCTCAAAGAAATCTCAGATGCTAATCAAAAGTTGAATGTACAAAACCCATTAAAAGCTGTGCAGTAGAATTGTGAAATGATATATTGATGATTGCCTGCAAGTGAATAAGTGATTAAAAGACTGAAATATTTAGAAAGAAATGACTGTGGGCAAGTTGAATGTTTTGCACTTTGACTAAATTCCTTGTCCTTGACCTCCTTCAGCTGCAGCGGCTGCCAAAGATACTCCAGCAGAGAACTGAGGCAACTCCCCCAGATTGAACTGTCTTCTGAAATCAGTTTCATTTGATTTTAATCCACCATCCCAGGAAGACATGGATGATTATTGTAACTGGTTATGTGACAGGGTAAGAGAGGAGGTATACATTTAAAGGTGTAGTATGTACATAAATATTGTGCCCTGAAACAAATCATTAGCCTGTCGTGCTTCATTGTGACTGTACCAGTCCCTCAGCGCTCCTGTCTGTCCCTGTACCTTTTTGTGGCTCTCTCTCTCTCCACGTCTTTGTCTTTAGCCAGTAGCACCTTCGACATAAGATTGTCTTTGAAGCCCTAGAAGGTTTTTAAATTATGTGTGGTCCATCGTTCTTCGTTCCGTACTTCTATCTGTTGACTTTAGAATTGTTCCCTTTGTTTTGTCAGTTGTCCTGGATCCTAATGTTTGACAGAACAATATCAATACGGTACTTATATACATATAGAAGTATATATAATAGTACTTATAGTTTACTGATAAGATATGTCGATGAATATCATGAACTTAGGACTATGTTTGAATGGTTAGGTGTGTTTGTGTGTGCCAATATTGAGTTATATACTGGACGTGCATATTCTGTATATGCATGTTTGTGTTTACATCACAAATGCATGTGTACATGTACATGTAAATGTGATGAGCCTTATATAAGACAATCTCAACTGCAACAGCTCTCTGACCGGGCACAGGAATGATGTGCAGGTATCTGCCTGAGCTCCTCCATTGCAGTGTTTTATTAACTTTAGTGGAGGAAGCTCCTGTATCAGCTGTCTCACTGCCTTTTGTCTCCACACGTTCGCTCCACCGTCACTGGCTCCACCAGGATTAACTAGTCTCCGAAAGACTATGATTAGTTTCCCCATACACACTTCATAGTGAATCCTGGACCTCTTCCTTTTTCTTTTTCTACTCTGTTTATTAAGTGTCTTAGTCAGTCTCACTAATGACATGATAGAGTCATGTACTTCCCTGAAAATGAAGAGACGACTTTTGGATATTGAGTTTGAAAGTAAAATTTAAAACAGATTTTATTTATGTGCCAGATTAGATTACTAGTAGCCTAAAGTAAATAACAAATCAAGTACAGTACTTGCTGTGAATCATTTTAGGTCAGGCTTCCACAATATAAAGCCTGAGTATACCTTTATAAAGATAACTGCTTTATAAGTAAATGCTCTGTTGATGAAATGCACGAGGCCTTGTTGTGTAGCAGTCTGTGGTGCTTTTGACATAAATAAATACATGTATGTCTGAACACTAATATGTTTTTTTATTGTGTCCATTTACATCAAAATTGGTTTAAAACACAGATCTTAAACAAGGGTCTTTATGTTGGGACACTTAGGTCAAGAAAATCTCATTTCATAAATAACCTTTCAACAGCACTTAAAATCAGTAATTTCCTATCAATGTCAGTCAAGGTTATAAGCTGCTACTTGGGGCTATGAGACTACACCAGGAAATGGGTTCTTTGCCAGCAGAGCCAATAATATGCTGCACATTGTGCTATGAGATTTACCAATGGTTGGCAAAGCAACTCTTTATTAGCATCAGAGTACAAACTTTATGACACTGTAAATATGTAACTGAGTGGATTAAAATACAGTACGTTTATGGGTAAGTGGTGTGTGTGCTTGTCTGTGTGTGTGTGTGTGTGTGTGCGCGTGTGTGTTAGAGGGTGGATCTGCGGGGTGGGAGTTTGGTTTGCACCTGTCCTTGATGCAGACAGGGCCCACACACACGTACATACTCCTGGATAGAGGAAATACAGAGCCTTCAGCAGCTCAGGTGAGTAACAACATGTTTTTTTGTAAATCTTTTACAGAAAATGTGCAAGTTATGAAAATCAATCTGTTGAATCCACTTCACCCACTTAGGAAACTGTTATTGTGGGATCTTAGGACGTTCTCCAAATACAACGTCAAGTCACTATTTTAATAACGGTTCTTTCTAAAACGTGTATTTTCTGTGTAAAATAGAATTATGGCCATTTTTGTGCTGAAAATCTAAACTGTGCTTCACAAGTTCATCCAATATTTAATGAGGCAAAATATAAAAAGCAAACTCAAATTAAACTGCAATTGTGGTTTTAGAGCCCAAATAGAGTAAATGTAGAAGCAATGATGCACAGTTGCCCTGCGGGAGTGATTATTTTCCAAAAACACTGGGTATCAATTCTATCTTATTAGACTATATTCACCACAGCTACTCTTTCTTGCTCCTCTATAACCTCTATCAGACTGTGAAGGGTTCAAGGTTAATGAATATTGAACCTATAATATATTAATGAGTAACTGCCTGGTATGCGCTTATGCTTGGCGGTGCATTGAACAGGTCCAGACACATATTCAATGAAAGCACTGAAGTCCACAAATCACGGTGGAGCAAAATGGAGGCAGCGAGGGAAATTTTTACTCTATTAATCAGTGTAAGCCAACGATTATAGGTCAGGAGATGCAGATCAAATGAGAGGCGTGTGTGTGTGTATGTGTGTGCGTGTGTGTAAGAGATGTAGACAAAAGAGGTGGAGGGAAGAGGATCAATATCGGCATTAGCCTCTTCAAGTTCTCACTGAAGATCAAGGCAATCACTTAGATATCAGTCCTGCAGTAGGGAACCCGGTGAGACAATTTGTCCGGACATATACAGTTTCCGAGCCTTTCAACTGCCTCTCATCTAGACTGAATCAGCAAATATAACAAGCGACTCAAACTCTATTAAAATGTAGAACCTACTGAAACTAAAGCCAAACAAATATTTACCTCTGCAAATAAGTACCACACCTCCTGGTCAATAGTTTTGCTTCCATTATTGTGTTTAAAACAGTATGTTCCTGCTAAAAGAATGTCAGATTAAATCCCTTCAATCAGCAGACGTGGATGGATTGCCAGCTGGCGGCCCTTGTTTACCCTCTGTTAACTGTTTTTCACTGTGTCCCTCCAGTTCTGTCAGCCACACACACACACAAACAGGCGAGGCAACATGTCTTCTCCTACCGGTGAGTTAAAACTGCTAATTATCCACAAGCAGCAGACACATTAACATGACGCCATTTGAGTGACAAAATATTTGCAAGGTCACAACCATTCTTGATTCTCTGGTTCTTAGTCAGAACCACTAACAGCAGCGTGTTAATCATGCACCAAGGCAACACAAGGATGACTTATTAACTGCTTATTTGGAGCGACATAAAGAAATATGCTGGAAAACAAAATAGCGCCTAACATAGTGTAGGTCAAAGCAATGTCCTTTGATAGTCCAACAAAGAACAAAAGTGAAGGGGAGTCTGCAGCCTCACGGTGCTGCTCACCTTCTCATATTTCAGCATTCTGCAACTATTATGTTCATAAATCTGCACTGCTATTGGCAGTGATACTGTACAACCTGCTGTTTATTAATGGGCCACAGTCAGCTGGGAGGTTGACAAAAAAGGGAGGACACAGGTGCCCCCTGTAGTGGCAGCACAGCAACACAGTTAAGATGTTGGTGTTTTAAGTTAGCAAGAATGCTTATAATCTTAAATCTGAAATCCATTCCACCACCAAAAACACATACTGCCTTAAAAACACCTATTCGACCTATTCAAGTCGTTCAGCCAGTGAGGTGCCAAATCTGAAAACCTCACTTCAGTACAGTGATGCTTCAGTGTAACCATGAATAAGTTGGTCTCCAGAGCAATGTAATCACTGTTTCTCACAAGAAATCACCTGGCTGGAACAGCAGCAGTAGGACATTTGTACTAGGTTTCTACCTTTGTCTATCACCAGGTGCAGAAACTGACTACGATGCAGACTTTGTGTATGGTAAGTAACAACTGCTTTTACAGTGTATTTACTACACCAGTGCTTTCAGAAAAGACAATGCAGAAGACGTACACAGGTGAAAAGGGGTTTCTCCAAGCACACATACAGTAGAGGTTGGATGAGTAAATAAAGGTAGGTATGTGTAGAGAGAGGAATCACAGTGGCTAGTGAGGCAGTGATATATAAAAAGAGAGAAGGCAGAGGACGAAAAGTACAAGAGGGAGAACAGAAATAGGGGGTACAGTTCCAACTTGTGTGACAGTGATGATGTTGTGACAGTGTGCTATGTGGATTTTATAGACTACTACACTTTACGTGTTGGAGGTCTGGCCTTTGCTGGGGTCATCGTGTTCCTGTCCATTATTCTGTTGGCAGGTAAGTCATCCACCAGTCGCCCCGTGTGAGAGTGTGCGAGTGTACAAGCCTGTGTGCAAACGCAATTTCCAGAAAACCTTTTCTGCTAATTATCTTAAACTGTTGGACTTCCAGCTTAAATTAGCTTGATGTCCAACTGTGACCAACTTAAATTTACTTTGTAAATATAAATATAGGTTTTGTGTCTGAACAAATTGGGACA
Source organism: Anabas testudineus (assembly GCF_900324465.2). Taxonomy (NCBI): domain Eukaryota; kingdom Metazoa; phylum Chordata; class Actinopteri; order Anabantiformes; family Anabantidae; genus Anabas; species Anabas testudineus. The sequence goes on from NC_046622.1 coordinate 17,735,389, forward strand.
GAGGCAAAAAGTAACAGGTGAGAGTGTCATGATTTAATATAAAGCAGCATCCACCAAAGGCTCAGTCTTTGCAAGCAAACATACATTGTGGCTCACCACTTCCTGAATGAATTGTCAGTCAGTTCAAAAAGAATATTTCTCTGTGCAAGAGTGTGTGAATTTAGGTGTTTCACCATCTACAGTACAAAAAAGACCCAAATAATTAAACATACTTGTTAAAGGATTCGGGGACTCAGAGAAATCTCAGTGGGCAAAGGCCAAAGACAAAAGCCACTGTCTACTGCAAGACCTTTGAGCCCTTGCATTGCGTGTGAAACTATCATAATGCTGTGGCGAATAAAGCCACGTGGGCTCGGCAGTATTTTAAGTAAAAACCTACTTTTGTAACTTAACACAATCTGCAGCTGCATTTGTCAGATGGACTGAAAGACAGTGGAACATGTGCCGCGGTCAGACTACTCCATGTTTCAGCTTGTTTTTGAGATAAACAGTTGGGCTCTCTGTGCCAAAGATACAAAAGACCATTCAAAATGTTTTGAATAAAAGGTGCAAAATCCAGCATCTGTGATGGTATAGGGGTCCATTAGTAGTGTCATTTGAAAGGTGTATAATGGAGTTTTAGAGAGACATACTGTTTGCTGCTATCAAGGCGAAGTCTTTTCCCAGGTCAGTGGATATTTCAGCAGGGCAATGTCAGGCCTCATTCTTCACATACCACAGCAGTGTGGCTTCACACAAAGACTGAATGTGCTTGACTGACCTGCCTGCAGGTCAGATCCCTTCTACAGCAAGAATGGACAAAGATTCCCCTTCCAAAAGCCAGTCCTTCCCAAATGAATAATAAGAAGGGTGATGTAACACAGTGGTAAACATACCTCTGTCCCAACTTTTTAAACTTGCTTATGAGCAAGTCACAGATTTATGTTTTTACTGCCTCTTTCTGTAAAGTCCCATCTTTTCTGGAAAAAGGGTTTGTTTTTCAGCACAGCAGAAAAGTAAAGAGTCTGATGCTGGGAGTGAAAATAGAGTCAAAAATACTGAGAAACAGAACAGCTGAGGTGTGATGGGTGTGCGAATGTGGGAAACAATGCACTGTGTTCATGACGCTCAAGTGTTTCTCTGCTCCCTCCTGCAGCTATTAGAGCGATGCTGTTATCAGAAAGTGCAATAGCTTTGATCTTTGAGAAAACTAATACATGAATTTTATTTTTCTCTAAAGGGAACAAAATCAGAAACTGTGGAAAATCCAAGGTAAGAACAGCAGCAATAAAATATGGCTCTGCAGTGACACCTGCTGGCTCTTATGAGATAATACAAGCAATTCCAAATTTAAAAAAAGAAAAAGGTCAAAGTCATCATTTGAATTTCTGCATATATTTATAGATGAACAGGCACAATCCCTAGATAAAACTGACAACTGCTGTTTTATTTTCTACAGCCAAGACATGTTGAAGAGGAATAAAGTGTGCAGAACCAGCCAGGGACGCACGGGAGTACGAGAATGTGCTGTGATGCTGTAAAGTGTTGTTGTGTAAGGATATATGGCTTTTGTATGAATAAAGTGTGTGTAACCAGGCTGTTGTTTGTTGAAATCACTGCTGTGCTGGACATGGATTTGAAATATTTTTTGCAAGTCTTCGTTTGCCCTTTGCTTATAACATCTGTGTCAATACAATATAAAATATGAAAGACAAACAAATATACAATAAGTACAGAAGTAGAAACAGAAACTAAATAAAAAGAAGGAAGTACTATTAGTTGGGGCTGATGACTGGTAGTACCGTCCTCCCAGTTCCCAGCAGAGTCAGCTGACCATGAACGGAGCAGAGGACACGCCCCCTCAGGTGCAAACACTTCACCTGAGCAGCAGGTGACGTCTTCGTTTGAGCCCCAGTTTCAGCCACGAGTCATATCTATGAAATACTTTTATTTTTACTTCTGTTTGATCTCACGCACTTTCAAATAAGATGTTGGGTTTAATTAATGCTTTAATGTTAATCATTTCTGCTGAACGCACGAAAAAAACCGACAAACCCGAGAAGCTTGGTGACGCGTGTCCATGTGCGATGATGAGAAAACATTCGGGGTTTGAGAAAAGCCAAAGTTTGCACCACAAAACAGAACAAACAGGGGTTTGCTGACGGCGCTGGTTTCCTCGGACTTGCGGTAAGAGGAGCGAACACCAGGCGGCGTCATAGCACCGACGTGACTGGAGGAGGACGGTGAGGCGCACGGGAGAAACGAAACGTGCTGACTGGAGAGAGAGACGGAGCTCCAATGACCCCGAAGAAGCAACTGAGTGAAACAACACGTAGGTAGAAAAAACTGCTTCGGCAATCAAGAACATGTGAAGGGATGGTCACAGATATGATCGTGACATTAGACAGCGGACCTGGAAACGTCACAGCTGCAGATTCCATGGAAGATAAAGGAATAAAACAAATAGGGGCGACAAAGAGTGAAGCGCACCAGACTGTAAGGTCCCAGACAAACACTGGATTTACAGTTTTAGCCACTTCACTTTAAAGTGGACGTCGCCTTTTGGCTTTACATGAGACAAGTGAAGCAGAGCAGGGGCATCTTGAGCTACTGTATTTTCCCCGCTGCAGCATGTATGACAAAGCGCATTAATCATAGCGCCAGAAAAGCGCGCCTGATTAATTATCCCTGAATAAATAAGTCGTTACAGGGAGAGACAGGAGCTGTCAACTGGGTGAGTCCCAAGGACCCCCTGCTCTCTCTCTCTCTCTCTCTCTCTCAGACACACACTCACTCACTCCCCCCCCCCCCCCATCTCCTCCTCAGGCTCCAGAATTAGTGGGAAAATGAAGGACGGAGTAAAAGTTAACACAGCTACTGTCAAGCGTTGAATCAGGTGGTGTCCCCCCCCACCACCACCCCACTGGATCCCTCAGGGCTCAGGTCAGCTCCTTTCCATAAGGGCTTCAGTTGAGGTGAGCATGAGAATGTTTTTTTCACACAGTTCACTAGAGCTGATAACATCACACCAGGTTTGGGAAAACAACAACGCACACACACGCGCACACACACACAGAAGTGCACAATGGGCGGCTCAGGGTGCATGAGAAGGCATTTCGGGCTTCTGGTAACTGCAGCGACAACAAAAAAAAGTCATCAGAAGACAGACACAACACAAGATGTGGACAAAATGACCCACATGCTGACCTGTACTGTACATAAGACAAGCGACCAAGAAGTTTTCTTGGTGGATACTCAGCATATCCTGTCAGACCTGCCACCTCTCTGTCTCTCTGTCTTTCTTTCTTTCTCTCTCTCTCATGCAGCAGTTTCTTGTGGATTTATTTAATATGATTTAACAGACCAGACAGGTTTAAGCGCTGTAACAGTTTTCTTTCTTATCACCCTTGATTCATGTACATCACTTTAGGTCAATATTCAGACCTCCACTGTTTGTGTTGGCCTTTTTATTTTTTAAATGGAGAAATTTTCCATTTTGTCAGCACAAAAATTAAATAAATATTTAGTTTATTCATTCATTAAAAAATCACAGCTGAAATATCCTTTATATACAGTGTATACATTTGTTTCTTGACGTGTCAAACCACGAGGGTCCTTCGTAGTGTTTACTGTCCAGCTAAAGTGAGCAATCAGGCTGTGATCAGGGAGGTGACCAAGGACTCAGTAGTCAATTTAAAAGAGCTTTAGAAGTCTTCTGCAGAGGTGGAGAACGTCTGACTGTCCTTGATTCAGCTTCCCAAAGCCACGTAGATGTGTGGAAAGCTGTGTTGCAACTCTCAGAGGCTTCCCGTCCAGTCGGACTGAGCTTGGGAGGATCTTCTAGAAAGTGGAATAAAAAAAAAAGTGTCTTTCACAAAGTAGGTTTAAGAGATATGAATCTGAATATTTTTGTATTATATTTAAAAGGTCAAAATGGCCGTTTTATCAAAGTGAATTCAGGTCTACAAGACTGTGTAGAAGTGGAAGAGTCCAGGTCTGAACAAGTCCTGACGTCTGTGTAAGTTACTGTTCTAAATGTTTGATAGTCAGAATTTTCTACTTTAATTCAAAGCGTGTCATTAACCATGAATTAATGAATGAATTACATGAATTACAGCCAATTTCATACACATACACCCATTTTCTGGGGTTCATAAAAAATGGAAAAAAATGGCTGAGAAGCATTTGCGTGGCCTATTCCCTCCTTACTCTATGACTAATCGAGGACATTAAGGTATGGGATGTTACATTTTTCATTTGAATGAATGATGGGAAAAGAATAGTATGGAGAAGTATGCTCATGATCCAAAGCACATCATGTGTCCAACATGATTGTGTCCGTTATTTATGGTTTATATCATGAAACCCCCGTACATTGAAGTTACTTTAGGACTAGATCAGTTGTGTCAGTAACACAGTTTATAGAAGAAGCAAAGCTATTTTGATAGTGACAATGTGGAAGAATGTATCTGTATCTGTAGACATGGCCCTTTTTAGTGTATATCAACTATTTAATAAGAGGAATATTACATTAATTGTAGCTATAAGATATTTGGCAGATAGAGTCAGATGGATGAAATTGAACAGTCAAGAATGATGGCTAGGTTACAGCACAGGGTCTAAAGTATTTCCCCGCTGACCCACACCACCCTACCTACTGCATCGCTACCTGTCAAAAAAAATAATTAAATGGAATGGAATAAAACCAGGTGGCCTCGGGTTCTTTGCTTGTGAGTTAGTTTAGGGAAATTGAATTAGACTTTATTTAGTAATATTCACCCCTCGAGCACTATAAATAAAAATATGAAACGCATAGTAATGACAACTTTTTTTGGCACATTTTATTATAGACTCAGTGACAAAATTAGCTCATCAAGGCCTTAGTTGGATAGTTGATGTTGTACTTTGCTAATGCTAATTTCAAATGAAAACATTTAATGAATTACAAATATACAACTAGGCATATTTCCAGAATCAAGTCAAAGCATAGTAAGATAGATTATAAGCACTCCAAGTCTTTGGATGAGTCTATTGCCCCAGTGAAAACTTTTCCAAGATCAGCACATACAGGAGATAAAACAGTAACTAATTATAACATCTTTAATTGTGACCACTGGGTGTCACTAGACATCTCTGATCAATATCTCTGTATGAGCCACAACCATATTTATCTTCAACATATTCATATTCAGATGAGAAATGTGGATTCGCTACTGGGCTCTTCAAATGTCATTTCCCTCGTTATGTTTGAGGAACACACTCAGAAGAAGTCAGAAAGTGTGTTTGTGTGTCACCCACTATGGAGCGGGAGCAGCGGGTCTCTAGGTTGGTCCCACAGAGGACGCCTCCAGCGGCAGCCATCTTGGAAGCGGTGGTATCGCCCTGGCACGGTCTGTTTTTGTCTGTGGGCGTTCTGTCTGCCTCCGAATCGCATCATTCCCCATCTCCAATTTTCTTTCCTTTCTCTTTTCCAATCTTGTCATCTTCCACATCTCCATTGCCGCCTCCTTCTCAGCCATGCAAATACTCAAATACTCTGATTTGCAAATGTGGAAAAACAAGTGAGGAGGTAAAAAAAAAAAAAAAGGAGAGAAATGGAGAGATGAACCTCCAGTCGAAGAAGGTGCCCCCCTACACACACTTCCTCCGCCCCTCACCCCATCCTCTCGTTATCCTCCCCGGCTCATTTGAATAAATTAACACCCCTTGATGTCTAGTGTGCACGCGCACGTACCCTCGTGCGAGAACACATATTTGAGCAAACCCACACTGACATATACACGTGCACGCGCGCCCAACCGTAGGGTAGGAGAACAGCCAGAAATATGTCCTGTGCCTTGCTGCTGTAGACACATGCTCACACACATCTCTGATGTGCTGATACACTCTCACACATCTGCCACAACAATTACGCGTGATTGGTTTAAGGCGAACGCACTCCATTGGTCGGCACCTAATGTCAATGTACTGCAGCATGATGGTGTGTGATTCATATTAGCCTAATGCAGCGGCTCGTTCATACACAGCGGCATGCAGAGCAAGCTAGGCGCCCCCACTGAAGGAAAAAGGGGGCTCTGCAGTACATTACTCAGGTTTGAATAAACACAAACTGCAGTTTTTGTGCTTGTGCAGTCCATTGTCACTACACCTCCGTTTGACCCATCACCAAGTGATTTCCCTTTTTCTCCTCAGTCTATCATCATTTCCAACGCCGCAGCTCTCTCCACCTTCCATTTCTATCCCTGTGTCCTTGCACGGAGAGCTTAGTTGCAGCACCATGTGCCCTTTCCCTCTCCTAATTCTGACCTTGTTGAGGGTTCAGTGGGCTGGGGGCTCTGCATTAATACTGGAACATTAGCATTAATATGATTCTACCATGTAGTCAGGGCCCGAGGGTAGCTCTGATTGTCTGAGCATTAACATTAACATCCACATTAACTTATCCGCCTCATCACTCTCTCTGTCTAACACCACCCCACCCGCCACCCCCCTTCTGCTTTCTCTGTTTCTGTCTTGCCCTGATCACCGTTTTTCTTCCTATGACAACAAACTCCCTTCCTCTCGCTCGCCTTCTCCCCTCACTTCCTGCCTCCTTCCCTATCTCCAGGCAACGATGGAGCAGAGTGATGGAGATGAGTCACATGGTGCTGTGGTTTTTAGCGGTGAGGTGGCAGCCTGTCCCAAGTCGTGTCGTCTTTGACAGTCACTGGAGCTGTCTGGGAACTGTTTGCCTTTTCTCTGGCCTGGCTCGCCCAGCTCAGCCTGCCAGTCCACATGATGATCACTGGCTGACATACTGTACAACCTGCTTGGTGCTGTCAGACTGGCTCACATCAGCCCCTTAACCAGCATGCCATGCTGCCTTTTAAAGTCCTGACAGAGACTTATATGTTACCATACTGTGCTGCTGGGTGGAGCTTCTGTGTATGAGGAGCTTAGTTCGAGTGTCAAGGTCTTGGGTGATGTTATGTGACCAGTTTGTCATTGGGAGAGGAGGAAGACTATTGAGGGCACAGGTTTTATTCCCTCGGGGCTGACAGATTTCTAAACAAGAGTGCCAGTCTCACTAAGCATCCGCCACAGACTATACATTTAAACCTGGACTGTGGTCTGCGGCCGGGGAAAGTAAAGTCTAAATCTATGAAAAGAAATCCAAAGTACACACCTGAATGTACAGAATGTCTTTTGGAGGTGCTCCTGTGCACACTCGCTATAGTGGTGTAGTGTTTGTGCACGCACATTTGTGGGTCTGTTCGAGAGAGAGAGAGACAGCGAGAGGGGTGCGTGGGCGTGTGTGTTTCCACCTGTTATATAATTGAGAGTGGAGGCAGAGTGTGCTGCCTTGCCTGCCACACTACAGCGGCTCTTCAGTGGGAGTGAGAGAGGCCACAGCTTGCCTCAGCTTGATTCCACAACCAGGACTACTTTACTTTCCACGACACTCCAAACACCACATTATACTGCTGAGAGAGACACAAAGAGTGATGGTGCAGGTTAGGAGGGAGTTCATGTCAAGTAGAAGGTGTTTGATGTCAGATGAGTAGTGTGACTGAGTGGACAGTGAGTAGAGTCTCTATGGTTGGTCTGTAACAGGTGAATAACAATCGGCCATGCTTTGCCATTTATTTGATTGTGTGTTGATCATTCAGGTGATGAGCAGCATGGCAGCTTTGAACCCATGTTCGCATCTCATGAACTACACCTGTGAGCACTCACTCTATGTCTCTCTCTCTCTCTCTCTCTCTGTGTGTATGAGAGAGAGAGAGAGAGAGAGAGTCAAAGGGCAAGATCCCCAGATTGATTTATCGATGGTATCGATCACAGAATTAGCTCCATTCACACATTTTAACTGAAGTTGATTGTTGACAATTCTTTACTTTTGTTGCGTTATAGAAAGTGTTTTGTCTTTTAAAGAAGTGCAGAGTGTGTGGAGCGACGCGCACGCAGGTGCGCAGTGCACATTCCCACTTTCCCCCTGAATGAAACGCAGGCTGCAGCTTCCCTGCGCTCCTTCCACCTCTTTCGTCCTCACTTGGAGTCCACGCTGGAAAATGTCCACGCTCTTCTCTAACTTTACAGGACCACACTCTGCTGGCTTGGACAGCTTTGCTTGTACTTTCCGTGCGCAGCACTGCTAGGACGCTGGAAACCGATGTATGGAAATGTTTATGTTGATTTGCATGGGAAATACGCGCGGGTATTTTCCACACCAAAGGCTGTTTTGTTAACTTGCTTGCATGAAACAAACAAACCTAAATTGAAATCACTTGACGAGAAATTCACGTTTGCGCTCGGAGCTCGGATAAAAGCATATGTCCAGTGCGCGTCACGCAGAGTTCCAGCTGTTTGCGTTTGGACTCCTATCAGTTCTTATGGTAAACCTCTCCATCACGGCGCATCATTAGGATACCGGGGGTGGGGCGACAGCAGCCTGTCCTGGTAAGGGGAGGAGAGAACAGGGAACAGAGGCGGTACTTTCTCCGTGGCTCGTTTCTTGGCGCTGGAGAGTGTGGGACCAGGGCTGGAGAGACCGCCGGGGAGCATCAGCAGAACCAGTCCAGCACGGAGCCTCGCCTGGCCGACCGCTGCGCCGTGCACTCTTCTTGGGGACTGCACAACATTCCTGTGAAATATAACTGCTTTTAATGGCATGTGGCTTGTAACTTTACTTCTGCTGTATTCTTTGCAAGAAGGTAGGTTGGAAATACATCTGTTCAAGCGTTTGCTTATCTGAATACCGTCTCCTCTCCGGTGCTGAATGTTGGATTTGGCTGGACGGGTTGACTGGGTTATCAGGCTGATAAATGTGATTGAACATAATTCGTTACGTGCACAAATGAGGACACAGGGATGTCAAGTCAAACTCTAAATCATCATTTGAGGATGAGTTAGAATAACTTTTTCTTATTGTTTTGAGGACATGCTTCATTTTTCCTCCTGAACGAGTGCTTGGATTTTTTTTTGTTGTTGTTGTGGTTGTCTTACAATGATTAGCTGATAACATGATTAAATTGATAATAATAAGCTTGACCGTGAACCAAAAGTCAATATGCGCTTAACTTAGATGATGACCACATAGGAAGCCACGAAGAAAGTGCACACTGTGTTCGTTAAGATGAGAAAGACAACGGCATTTGCATTTTGCATGATGAATATGTGGAGGTGTCGTGAATATGGAGGCTGTTGAACAGGAGGAGAGGCTGATAAGGAAGGCGCGCGCACGTGAGACCTCGAGCGCTGATGTTGCCACATCTGTAGGGTGTTTACGCGCAAAAGTCCGAGGGGACAGAGGAGTTGGATGGATTTTCTGACTTTTTTCTGTCCTGTCCCAAAAGAAATGAAGGTGTTAGTAGATGGGTGTTTGCGTGTGCGCGTGCACGGCGAGGTTGAGAAGTGTGCGTGCGTGCGTGTGTGGGGGTAGGTGGTGGTGGTGGTGGGGGGGTACCCCTAGGGGTTAGAACATCATTTTTATGAGTTATTTTTCGGGAAGGAACACTAATAGTGCACAAATCCCGCTCTGTGCGTTAGTGTGTGCGCGCCTGTGAGGCAGCAGGGGTCAATGCATGAGACTGTGAGAGAGATGTATGAACTGATGCTGGGGGTATTGAGCGCTGGCCTTTAATTTGTAGATAATGTGTCCCAGTTGGATATTTAAAAGGCGAATCCATATATTCCAGTTTATGTTCTTTGATAAAACGTAGGAGCGCCAGTGGATCCAGACTCAGTTGTTATCTTCCCTGGTCTAATTATTCATCCACCATTTTCTGTGGCACCAAATTCTACTGATTGGCTTCGCTCTAAATACTGCAGATGGCAGGGAGTGATTCGGTTTGCCTTTAAATATTAAATGTTTTTGTTTCTTTTGTTGTGTGTGTGTGGTTCCGTTCACTTTGTAAGAGCCTAACCACGAAAAACCAGAAACATGTTTTTAATGTTGCATTTAATTTGGAGCCTCCTTTTTTCTTTTGCGCACATGTATTTAGCTGAATTTCCCTGATTATAAAGCTCATTATATAACAAATTTAGAATCAGCTTGTTCACAATTGTGGGTGAGAGCGCGCGTTTGGTGGCCCTGGTCTGCATCGCTGGCCTTGGCAGTGCCCTGTGCCAGGCTGCAACTGCAGAAAGGACTTTTGTGCTGTTTTGTAATTGGATTACAGTGTCGATTTCGATCATACACATTGTACATCGCCCTGTCCCGTGACTGAACGAGATGTTGTTGTTAGGTTTTGCGTATGTGTGTGTGTGTGTTTGTGTGTGATGAGAGGAGGAGGAGGAGGAGGGTTGGGGGGGGGGTGCAAACAGCCACTGGAGCGGAAAGAGTGCTTGAGATGGGAGAGATGTAGATAACGCAGTGGAAAACAAACTTCCATTTTCCGTTGTTTTTTCAGCGCCATGTTCCGCTCATTTTGCACGAATCAAACGTGATTTATTCGCTCGTGTAGCTGCTGTGTATTTTAGATGGGTGTAGTTTTTAATAAACTTTATTTTAAGGGGGAAAGGTAGGTCTATTATCATACATGCATATGCATTAGGACTGCGTATTTTCCTGGCTCGGCCGCGCCTCCCAGAATGGCACACAGTTCCCAGCTTGTTTTTGTTTTAACATCAGAGGGGGAAAAAATAATCCGGCCACACCACTGCATGCATTTAAAAGCATTTAGCTTTACATAATCTTGTTCTGTGGTTAATTCGACATTCATTCAGTCATTACTGACCGTTTACTGCGTTGGTTTGGCTGCATATCAGCACACCTGCACCCATAAGTGCGCAGAGGAGGGGGGGAGAAGAGGGGTGAGAGATGGATGGATAGACCGAGAGGAGGGGAGAATACACTCATTCTTCTTTGTCATGATTTGGGAGGTTGCTTGTCATTTTATGGAAATAAAATTGAGACGAACTCAGCCGTGGGCTGTGTGGGAATCCGCTTTTAGGCCCGATGGGCCGGAACAGGGCCTGAGAAATCGGAGAAGGTTGAAATAATTATTACAATTAATACATTTTAAAATGTGTTGGAATAGGTTAGGCTCTCTGTCGGTGCTGGATTTTGCGAGCTTCAGTCAGAAACTGCACACATTACAAGGAAAAAAGGTGGTGGAGTGATCGACATGGGGAGGGAGCAAGTGCTATAATTATTTCATCAATTAATTTGATTCCGGTTTTATCCAGTTTCAGTCGACAGGCCTCCTGCAACTCATAGTCGACATTAAACTGAGGATTGACTGTTGCTGTGTTGATCATGCATGGATGAAAAACACATTTGCTGTGTGCGTGTATTTTATTTAACTGCGGCCACTTTGCGTCCGTCTGTTCATTAATTTACAGCTGCACTGGGTTCGTCCTGTTTGTCCGTGAACACTCCACTCAAATGTTGTCATTTATTCCACTTGATGAGTGCATTTTTGTGCTTGTGAACAACAGTTTGGATGTCTCATGTGATCTTAACATCACCTGGCTGGTGTAGTCCAGGACTGTTTTCTGGCTCCTCTAAGGGACTCGTTCGTGTGAGTCCGTGTGAGACCGGCCTGAGCTGATCATCTGCGGATGATGCAGAGCACGGACTGTGTGTAAATTTGGATTTAAAACAGATACCGACTAGAGGAGAAGTGCTTGAAGGGGAGCCCGGTAATTGCGGCATGAGTCAGACTTTGGTGGCGACCAGGCTGCACCCGCACGATGAGACAGCTGAGGCTTTAGCTGCTGATGGAAGTATGACAACTCCGGAGAGTCTCAGTCTCTGTCTCCTCGACCTCGACAATAAAATTCACATGAATTTGTTCTTATTGCGGCTTCACACTTTAGGCTCTGATTACTTTACTTTAGTTTGTTAAAGGTAAAGGGGTTTGTTAAAAGGTGAGCTCTCCATATACGCCCCTTTTCTCTTATTCTTCTCAAGTTTTCAAACATTTTGAACCAACATCAGGCCCAAATATTTGCCCCCCCTCACCCTTCATCCGTGACGCTGATCTCCATTAACGCATGATTAACTTGATATGAAAAGTCACGTATAGGATCAAAAACACCAAGAGGCCGCAATGTCTCACTTCTCCGGCTCCGTGTCCCACTGTGACTGCGCAACCTGTCAGGTGTCTGGGAGGGAGACAGCCCCGCAGTATAATAGCTGCATGTCGCTCTCAGGTTAATTCGCCTCCCTCGTTGTGCTCCGTTGTTGCAAAGCCTGTTTTCACTGTCAAGTGTTGGCGCGCCACGTTTGGCAGTTGAGCGGTGCGCCACAAGCGCGCGTCCATCTGACCGAGTGGTTCGGTCTCACTTCCCGTCTGAACATTTTGTTTGTCTTGAAACGCACGGCCACGTCGGCCAGTTGGTGTGAGATGATCGTTTCAGTCGTGGCACTGCCTTGAAGGCGCATTTTAGCAGATTTCTGCACTTTTATTTGGTCGACTCTGAATTTCTCTCAAGTAAAATATGGATTATACAAGTTGACACAAGTGCATGTAGGAGAAATCACCTTAAACTGAGCATATTCAGTTATCATGCACCACTCTCCCATGTGTGAATCTTTATCACTGTATATCTGTAAAATGTTCTAAAATAAAATTCAACAGGTTTTCCACACAACACTGTGTCCATGTGCTCTCTCTCCCTTTCAGATGCAGAATGATTGATGGCTAATTCTTGAATGACAGGAACCCAAACTACACCAAAAACACTTACACTCATACTTCCTCTCTTTTTCTCTGTCTCCTGTTCTGCTTACTGTCAAACAATTTATGGACTTGTCTCTCAGGGACAATAGGGAAGAAAAAAAAAAACATCTCTACAAATCTGACTCTCACTTCAGCAATGGAAATCATCCCTTTGAAGTGGAGGATGTGAATTTTCAAATGCTGAAATGGCTGCCTAATATTTTACTGACACTGCATAAAGTGTGCATATGGGTTGTTTACCACCCCTATTCCCCTCCCCTGTATGTGCATGTGCATGCACAATATTATTCACATATTCACAACATGCAGTTTTCTTCTGTTTGTTTCTCTCCACATGCATTCCTAACGTATCTCTCTCTCTGTTGTGTAAATGAACAGTCCCCCCCCATCACACATGATCATATTTGTCACCTTTACGTTCTGTTGCATTTCTGTAGCGTCGCTGTAAAAACTGTATTGGCTTTAACTTCAGAGCTTTAGCTTTTATTTGGCCTGAATGTGTTTCATGTGCTGCTATCTGTCGTGCTAAATGGTTCAACACATCTAATCTACTTGCTATTATGAAAGTATATGCACAATCTGAAATGTATTTATGTGACTTTGTGTGTGTGTTTGAAGGAGAGTGAGAATGTGAGGGAGAGGAAGAGGGATTTATAGCCTTGTTTTTCTATGCACGTGATCGTATGAATCTCAGTGTGTGTGTGTGTGTGTGTGTGTGTGTGTGTGTGAGTGTGTGTCTGAATGAATGTAGATGAGACGGAAAAAGCTGCATTATGCATAGCGGTTCACCATAGGCAATATCCTTGCTTCTCCAGCATACATATTCATACAACATTTTCATATCCACTGCAAAAAGAGGGGGAAAAGTGCAAATGTGTTTGAGTGTACAGCAAAGAAAGACTTGAGTCAAAAGAAAAAACAGACAAGGAAGCAGAGGCCAGAAGGAAAAGTGAAGATACTACAAAGATTGTGAAGGGCTCACCCACAGGAATGATGTTTGTGTGTGTTTCACCCCAAATCACTTTGACCTTCTTCATTGTAATCAATGCATTCAGGCTTGAAGAAGGGAATAAAAATGCAGTTCATGAATGGATGAGTGCTGCTGCTTTTCTCCTTATTTTTCTACTGCAAAAAGGCTGGATAGAGAGCCTGGAGCAATGAAAAGGGGTCTGATAGCCATCTGAGGTTAGATGTTGTCCAAATAAAGAGCAAAAACTAGGTTATTGTGTTCTATGTGTTGCTTAGCATGAAATCTTTACAGCTTCTGACGATGTTTGACTGATGCCATTGTTTTATTCTTTAGCTTCCCAGTGGTCATCTAAACATGCCATTCAAATATCACGGGAGAGAGTGAGGTTGGGTTGGCTAATTTATGCTTACACCCTGAGTTGAATGCATAACGGCTTAATGCAACTTGCTGCATGATTTCTGTCCAGTTTGCAGACTTCAGCTGTCGTTTATCTGCAAATCAAAGCTCACAGGCAGATGCAAAAATAAGAACTCCACTATTGTCCAATAACAAGTTACAGCCATGTTGTGTGTGTATCATATAGTGTGAGCAGCCTGGGACCTCCTTACGCCAGGTGAAACAATCACGTCGAAGTTTTTAGACAGAAGCTTTTCTTATTCTCAACGCTTCCTGGTTCACTCCTGATGTTTTGACATCAACGTTTCAATCATTACTGTGATGAGACTAATGCGTGTATGTGAACTCACTGGCCTGAATTCGTGCCATAGGACAAAGCTATTAGCCATGGCGTCATAAGCTGCTATTTTTTTAGAGGTTTTCCCAAAGAGGTTTGAGTTGTTGCAGCTGAGTCTTTTGGAAATTTAGCTTAAGGCAGTTTCTGATGACATCACAGGTTGATTTACGATTAGTTTACATATGAACATATTATCCAGTTATCCAGAACATAAACATGCTTCCAAACCTGAGAGTCAAGTATAAAATCTAAGAGGTTACTAATTATCTGCTCCATTCTCAAATCAAAATCTATGAATAATAAAAACAGGTAGCTTTTAGACCTGATTCAGATGAAACTTAGGATGCTGTTTGATTGGGCCTCCACCAAAGAACATTTGTTTTTGTTGAGGCCAAAGAAAATTAAGCCGAACAGTTGGGAAGTCAAAAACATGGATCCTGCCAGTCAAGCAGTGATTACTTACAGGGCATAGTTTTACCCAAGAGACTACACACTCAATTGGTGGATTGTGGTGAATGCAGCCTGACCCACACTGCACCACTTCCACTTCCCTTCACCTGTTCACCAACTTTTCACACACTATAGGAGGAAATAATTGGAAAGTGAACCGTGAATCAAGGCGAGGCAGAGGATCAGCATTTACAGCCAGTACAGTGTTAATGTGTATCATCAATACAATAATAAATAAAACTTTGTCCACACAGTGTGGGAGTTTTTACACCTTAAATATAACTTGTTTAGGACAACCTTAGTGGAGCCATAGAAATTCTGAGTGGACCTCTGTGACCCTGCACCAGGGTGTACTTCTGCAGTTGGGATAATGTGTACAGTCACTTTAATCATTGAGATAAGTTTTCAATAGAAAGCATTTACATAACATACTGTATATTGGTGTTAATATCTACAGACAAATGGAACTGATGCAGATTTTTAAATAGTTACCTTCAAGCTACAACAAGCTGACTGCATGATTCAGCAGCAGTCTGAGTCTGTTTCAAAAGCACGTCACACATGAAAAATAGCTGGTTATCTCAAAAGCTGACATAAATAGGTAATAGTAATAAAGAATAGACATTCACAGGAGCAGCCACAACCACTGTTTTCTCTGTGGTGAAATACTATTCTGCAAAGGCCACCTATCAGGGTTGTGTAGAAAAAGGTAAAGCCAAACTGTAGGTTGAGCGTGAAGGGGTACATTGGACAAAAAGGCCCGAAGAGAGCATTGGTGATTGTACCTGTTGAGAGTAGATGATATTATTCATACAGTAGTACTGTTTCTTTTACTAGGGCTTTTACAGCAAGAGCAAGTTGTTTTTGTCATGGATATGATCTGCTTCTCAAAATAGCCTCCATCATCACAGACAAGCAGGTCACTGTCACTGATATCATCTGCTCATAGTTTTCTTGTTATTTGCTCGATATGGGAACGCGTCCGTGTGTGGTTCTCTCCCCTCCGTGCATTGTGGCGCTCTCCGTGGTGCTGAAAGTGCAGATCAGTCAGCCTAGCAGCCTGTGAGAGAGATTGACATGGATTTGAACGCCAGGATGGATTGAACTTGACCTGAATTTGGTTTTCTGAGCACAGAGGATCTGCTCCAATTTTAGCTGGTAGGCAGGAGAACAATGCCTCTCTACCTTCTCGGCGTCTGTGCCGTGCTCGCACACACATGCACTTACAGTTTCGTGCTCTGCTCACGCACCTGAGCAGCGATCAACAGTCTCCACTGTTGGCTGAGTTTGACATCAAGAACTGAGGAAGTTATTTAACATGAACCTCTGTATCCCTTTGACCTTATACACATTCACATATACACTCGCTCATTTGGTTGCATCCAGACACCTTTGAACCTGAGCACCTTTCCCCCAACCAGCCACCCGTGTCCTGTCTACAATATTGCACTCCTGCCCGGCTCCCCCATCTCTCCTTCCGCTCCACACCCACACACGCATGAAAACCAGGGAAGTTGGACACCGGCCTCCCACGGCAGTGTGATTACCGAGTGGATAGACTGTGTGTGTGTTAAATGTGAAAGGAGATTATGTGGGTTTAACTCTCTGTGTCTGGCATACAAATTCACATCAGCACAACACTGCCTGTCTCTAATGTGGCAGGAAACCATGAGAGAAAGTGAGTGTGTTTGTGTCTTAGTGGGGGAATCACTGGGAAGGTGAAAGAATTATAGCAGATAGGTACATACGAGTATCTTGAAAAGATAAGATCCAGAGAGGTTCATGATGTAGGAGACAACAAACGATGTGGGAGAGCGAAAATCACCTTATGTCAGTTTGGGCTTTATCTTTAATCCCTGCATTGCACTTTTGAGCCTTTTCTCATGTGATTCATCCCATTCATGTCATTTTATTAATGTCATTATGTCATGTCGCTATTTATACTGGACAGACCAGAAAAGAGGTCTTTTGTATCAGCCATTTATCCATGGTCTTCAGCCACTGGGCTTCTGTCTTTCATTTTATAGCCGGTTACTAATGATATCCATTGATGTAGAGGATCTGTAGAAATTAGGGCCCAGATGACATCTGATAGCGTCTTTATATCTCCATTGACGTGTCTCAGCCAACACCCTCTTTTCTCCCAGCGTAGACGGAATTAAAGCGACGAGGCTAATCCGGGCATTGTTGACACAATCCAGGAAAAGGGATTAATTAAGTATCATTGTCTGAGAAGAAAATTCTCTGGCTCAGGGCACAGCGTCTTCCACTGGGCTCATGCCAAGCTGAGCTCAGCACTTCTTTACACTCCCTCTTCACCCCCACTCCCTCCTCAAGTCCCCCCGCCCACCCCGCCGCCTGTAACGTACACAGAAACACACACACACACACACACACACACATCTTAAAAGATGCCTCGGTACCCCCGCTCTAAACTGGAAACAGGCAATTTGAGACAGAGGATATATGCTGGTCTATCTCTCCCCTAGGACAACTTATCTGGCAGCAGCTCTTCATCTGTGCCACAACAGCATTGTTCTACAGCAAACATCTGTGGTGTCTGACCAGTTCCTCGGGCTTTTACAGCTACAGTACAGATACGGGCCTTCCTTCAAGGATAGATGTAGCTGTTACCAGTATGTACACCTGATTTTCCATCATGATGGCAAAAATCAACAGAAGAGATGAAGGTGGTGGTGGTGGGAGGTCGAGTTATGTGACCCATTTTCCCTCCTGTTGAGAAGCAGCTTTCCAAAGGACTCCCTGGATGCATTACATTAGATTAGAGATATTAGGATAATGCATATGTGATGAGATGGATGGCTGCAGTTTGGCACACAGGGAGGAAGTTGTTTGGGTTGAGGTGACCTGGGTGCTGTAGATTCATCTTGCATACTAGATTTGCGTGTCAGTGTAAGTTTGTGTTAGATCAAGTGATGTTTTCTGTAATGTAAGGTGTGTGTGTATTTTTAGTTCACTATTATTGTGTTGTGTGCCTTGATTTGGCATGGTACATGTTTGACAAAAATATTATTATTATTAGTTTATTACCTCAGAAAATAGTCAGATAAAGATAAACAAAATAAACATTTACACCAAGCATATGTTTTATGAAATTATTCCTGCATCCGTGTGCATTATGTAAACACTTGTAAACCAACTACCATTGGGACAATTACGTATTTTTGTCCTAAATTTCTCTCGACTCGTAAATCACTCATTTTCAGACTGATGAATGTACCGCCTGTGCATAGTCAACAGCTTTAAAAGTGACACGTAAGGCTGCACGTCCGCTTTGCTAGTGGTAAAGTTTCATTTGCAAAAATGTCACACATAACTGAATAACAGAATTTAACATGTGGGGCTTTAGATCTGCTGCCAAAACACAGCAAACAATCAAAAACAAACTCAAAATCGATTAAGATGATTAATTCTTTGATTAAGAATTCTTTAATTCTTGCATTCATGACACATGTGACAGGTATGAACAGGTGAACTTCATTTGTATCTACTCTATGATTCTGCGTATGAGAAATTGATACCGCCACATGCATGAAATAATTCTCTTTGGTTGATCACGTCACTTACGAATACACTGGTTCTCGATGAGGACCGTTGTTAAATCTGCATAAGCTGCATATATACATTATTATTTTGAAGAGTAACTTAAATAATTTGATGAGCAATATTTTTGGATTTCACACGTGCTCCCTCTCTCCATACCTGTCTCAATGTTGCCTGACACTTACCAACTAACTCTCTTCTCCCTTTCTTTTATCTTTACAGTCAACAGTGAGGATGTTGTCTCTACGCGGCTGTACTTTGTGAACGCCTCCCTGCAGCGGGTGACCTTCTCCAGCTCAGTGGGGGTGTCCCTGCCCTGCCCTGCGGGCGGCGCCCCCCATGCCATCCTGCGCTGGTACCTGGCTGCCGGAGACGACATTTATGACGTGCCCCATATCCGCCACGTGCATGCCAACGGCACCCTCCAGCTCTACCCCTTCTCTCCCTCTGCCTATAACAGCATTATCCACGACAACGAGTACTTCTGCACTGCTGACAACCAGGCAGGCAAGATTCGAAGCCCCAGCATCCACATCAAAGCAGGTGAGGGTTGGTCACTCTAGATCCATGCTGAGCTACGTAATGGTCAAAGGGAGAGTTTAGGAAGTGAGGGACATTTCCATTTGACATGCCCAACTTGGGGACGTAAACATGGGTTTCTTACAATTTCCATAATGCAGTTCAGTGTTGTCTTTCATTCCGAATGCTGAACACCTTCTGTCGGTGACGCCGTCTTATGACATTTCATGAAATAAAAAAGGAATATAAAAGCCACGAGGCTGCAGAAGATAAATAACTGTTGACCACAGTGCATTACAAACCAGGTTAAGTAGAACTCCATCTCAAGTAAAGTGATTTTCATGCAGAAAATATATTTCAGTCTTAAATATAAAGATGCAGTGAGAACCTCAGTGGGATCGGTGTGTTTGGCACGCTAAAATAATCACAACAGCATCACCTAGCTGCAGCCAGCATCTGGAAGTACAGTCACCCAAATGGCAGACATATTGGTATACTAAACCAACAACATCTCTCAGTGGGGGTGAGGTGTCTCTAAATGCCACATAATGACCCTGTGCATTAAAAAAAGCCTCCGAAGACAAACACACCGCCGCAGAGACAGTTGGTTTGGTGACCTGTCCACACTTTCTGCCAAGGTCAAAGCTGGAGAGAGGCGCTGAACACACCGAGGGAAGGTGTTACTGTACCGTGCTTTCTCACACTCACAAACACACACACCGTAAACACATGCATGTGACCTAATGTCATGCGCACTAGATATGCATGTATACAGCAGGCCTGCACACGTGTATGTTCACATGCATATGCGCACGCGTGCGCCCACTTACACACACACACTTGCATGCACACCAGCCTGTGAGCAGCTCATGCCAGCAAGCCTCCTGTCTCCCAGTCTCTCCATCTGTCCATGAACTGGAAAGTCCCCTAACTACAGACACACACACACACTTGTACACACACATATAAACACACACACACAGCCATTTTTGTCAAGCTGGCTCTTGGTGCTTAGTTGCCAGCTCTTTGTCAGGGTGTTTGGCAGGAAAGATTTTGGAGCATCAACTACAGAAGATGGAAAAAGGTGGATTTTCAGGTCATGGTAATAGCCAGGCAGATTTTTTTTTTGACTGTGGTGATCAATCCTGCACGAAGAGACACTCAGCAGTTTCCTACCACACATGGGTATACAAACAAAAGTATTCTCCAAAACGCTGCAAGATTATCTTCTTTACGAGCTCACACACACACAAACACAAACACACACATATGGCCTGTGTGGTCCCTAGAGGAAGACAGTCCCACCAGCGTGAGAGTGACCTTCTAGCCAGCCCCAGTGTTGGGATGACCTTCCCTCCCAGATAATTACAACAATTAATCAATTAAATGCTGAGGCAACCACAACTCCACAGCTCCATAACCAGGGCTCACGTGCATGTGTGTGCACCTCATTACCTCCAGAGTGCTACACGACGCATACACATGCTCGCTCACACGCGCGCAACCCTGCAGTTGCCATGGGCGACAGAGGCGTGAGCGCTAGGGTGTGGCATGCCCTGTCTCAGGTGGCGCAGGAGAATGATGACAGCTGACAGCTCACAGTGTGACACCCCCAAAAATTGGCCCCACCCCCACTCCCCATCACCACCCGTCTCGTTCACTCTCTCTCTCGTTCTCCCTTCTCCTCACATCTCTCTCCATGCTTCCCCTTCTTTCTCACCCTCTCCCATGCATGCTGATTGTGGGCCAATAATAGCACTAGCACCTGTCTTGATAGCTCTACATTTATGAAAATCACTATTCACTAGTTTTTGTGTATATGTTTTTATTTGGCAGTCTTATTGTGACTAATGTAGTTTTACTTAAAAAAAAATTTTCTGGAAACCAATTTTTGGAATCTTTAGTTATTTATTGGTAAAAATAATAAAAACATGATTTCAGAATGAGATTTGAGAGGATAACACTTTTAGGACAAAATCTCATTGAGAAATACTACAGAAACAATCATCACTATGCATCTGGTGAGTAGAGTACCCCACAGCACTTTCAGTTTGGTCTTGATTCTGGACTGGTTCACGCTCAGACTGAGCATGACTCAGTTTTGCATCAGTAGTTACTCTCGTACATCTGCATCACTTCTTTAGTCTTTATCAGATTTTTTGAAAGTACCGAAGTTCCCTGCCTCCACTTTCTAAAGGTATCATATGAATTGCCCCATAAAATATTTAACTATTTCCTTGCAATACAAGAATAAAATCCTGTTATGCTGTCAGTCATGGTTATATCAATAGAAAATGGAATTAATTGGAAATTATGTATATTATTTTTAGCAGCAGCTAGGTTGCTACTGTATATGTGCTGTGGTAAGTTATGTTATAGTCATTTTGACTTAATGCTCACAAGAAAAGGTCACAAACCTGTTACTTGGCTGGTTGAACTTATGGTTAGGGGAAGTGAAGCTTTTAAAGTTTTAAAAATAATCTATATTTCAATTAAAATAAAGCCATGGTATTGCCCTTTATTGTCTGTTAATTTCAGTGTTGTATAGGCTAAGTTTGTTCTTCCTGTCAGTTTCAGATTTGAACCTGATTTGCGCCTATGTTAATATATAGTTTAGTCTTTATTTCAGAAGCATGAGGAAGGCAATCAGTTGGATTTGGGAGAAAACCTGTCCTTCAGGATACGCAGATCATTTTCATGTCTGGAAGCAAGTTAAAACAACTAATGCCTTGTGACTTTACCTCTAGCACACGCAGCTAGTCATTGTAGTTTGTGTGAAAAACGTGAGCCACAGTTTGATGTTTTGTGTACCCAACACCTCTTTAAACAAACTTAATAAAATGAGCTCACCTCATCTCACTTTTGTCCCGACTAAAACACATAAACCTTCACGAAGGCCTGGGCCAAGGCAGCAGGTGTTTAGATCCCTTTTCGCCATCTGCCTTCCTCATCCCTTATCTGGCCAACATTAATTTACTAATACAGTAAGTATAGGGTTTCTGAATCCGATACATGCTTTTCTCAATCTATTCATTCAGTAATTAAGCCTGCATCTACTCATTTCTCCTGTGTTTCATTATTTTTCTCCTCTCCTGTCTTTCTTCTACTCTGTTTTTGCTGCTTGCTTTATGAATAAGTAAATGCAGTATTTGGTTTCCCCGTCGTTAATTATTGAAGCGACAGTGATACAGGACTTGCCTCCCAGTGCACCCAGTGCACCAGACCCATGTTTTAGCTCGTTCCTAGGCAACCAGGCTGCACATAGTCAGGCATCAGTAACATCCTAATGATTCTGCTGCGCATGCGATGAGGGAGAGTGCAATTTACACACAAATCAGCTGGGCTACCATTTGCATCTTGTCACAAGGCTTAAAAGAATGAATATGTAATCTACTTTTTTCTTAGTGTCTTTCATATCTTGGAAGGGAAATGTGTGATAAATGACAATGCCATCACAACAGCTGCCTCTTACTGAAGGTGGTTACATGGTTGTTCACAAGGACATGTGCCGTACAGGGCTTATTTGACTGAACAAATGAGAGGAGGGGTTAATGACACTTTTTTTTACAGGTCAGGTAGTGTAGGACACGCTGGGGTCAAAGCACAGGAAGTGCAAGCCTGAGGTGACCTTGACTAGAATTGAACCACCACTGAATTGACATGTCATAATTTCACCAAACATTTACAAGCTGTCAAGTGGATTTTAAACACTCTGTGAGAGGCTCAGTGTGCACTGGGGACTTTCCTCGGTATTGACAGGAGGCAGAAGGGTCAATCAGAGAGTAAATAAATGATTGAAAGAATTGGCTCGGGCACAATAGCCGAGGCTACTCAATCAATCCTTGTTATTGATCTGTAGGTAGATGACATCAATGAGCAGAAGGGGTTGTTTAAAATGAGGAATTCAAATGAAGACTTGATTGAAATTATTTAGCATTGATTTGTTTATAAATGAGGCTCCAGCTCACATTAGCAGCCTGAAGAAAATGAGTAGTGATATGCTATTCAGAGGATATCTTCACACAGCTATTCATTTTGCTGAGCTACTAAGTAGCATGGTAACATTACAATTGGAATTGCCCCGAAGACTCGACATTCAATGTTACATAGCTCATCTGTGCTTGGCAAGGTAAGACATGCTGATGGTTAGAGATCAAGAATTTTGATATAATAGTCAAAGACCAAAACAAAAGGACCCAACTTTTATCCAATTTAGAAAAAGCAGAACAATATAAAAGCAATGGACAAAAAAAAGGTGAAAGACTCTCCACCATTTGGACAAGGACACTGGCTTTGGTTCCACTGGGTTCCTGTGACAGAGGCGGCTGGCATAAAGCATTATTAATGACCAAGGAAACTGGCCTTCAGGCTAGGCGTTAATTATATCACTGGAGAGCTGGGGGAGAAAGCGAACACACAAGAGGGTGGGGCCATTCCCTGTATTGTGTGTGTGTGTGTGTGTTTTACATTGTTAAGCCATTACTGTCCTCTTTTCTAAGCGAAGACTGGTTGATAGATTGTGTTAGACTGTCATGCCAGAAACACTCTCCAACATCAGCCTTAGACCCTATCTGATTTCTATAAATGTCTTTTTTGTTGTCAGGGTCTTCATGTATATTTTCAAAGTGCTGTAAACATAAAATGTATTAGTACCTTACTGGTACATTAGTATATTAGTATTCTTACTGGTTAAGTTATTGCATAAGATTGGCAAAGCCCCTATGTACTAATGAGATCACGGTAAAGGGTAAAATCAGTTTAATTCAGTAATTTTTAATAAATCAACTGATCTGCATTTGAGCCAACCCCAGTAGGCTACAACAATAAGGTTAGCTTGCACATGTAGCCTAAGTGTAAATGTTAAATGTTAAATGTTATGGAGGAGCAATGAACAAGGTCTTGCTTATCTGTTGATGTGTTTCTCTTCTCATTAATGATATAAATTAAATATTTAAAAATTGGCCAATAATAATATTCAAGTTGACTACAAAAATTCTATTAACTTTTCTATTCAATTTTACTTGTATAGCGCCAAATCACAACAGATGTCATCTCAGGGCGCTTTGGAGTGTTTAAGGTTTGAGACCTTGTAAAATATAACTGTATACAGAATTACATAGAAAACCCAACAACCCCACTTAAGCATCACTAGGCGACAGTGGCGAGGAAGAAACTCTCTTTAGAGGAGGAAACTTCCAGCAGAACCAGGCTCAGGGTGGGCGGCCATCTGCCTCGGCCAGCTGGGGTGAGTGGAAAGAGGAGAGAGAAAAGAACAGCAGGCAACAAACATCAACGACAACAAGCAGCAAAAACATTGGGCAGGTTGGTAGGGCTAGTAACTGCACTCTGGAGATATACAGCTCCAGGGCCGTGGATATCTGCAGAAAAGTACAGAGAGAGAGACAGAGAGGAGGAAACACAACTACAGAGAAAAAAAAAACAAAGTTCATGACAGGCAATGGTAGCATTTGAATGGATAGGAGAAAGGAGAGGAGGGGAGGGGAGAGGAGACACACTGGAATCTATTTGATAGAAAAGATTTAAACCAGCCTATTGTTGTTCCTTTAACCCCAATGACATGTTCCAGTCTGTGTGATAAAATGTTGTGATCTATAGAGTCGAATGCAGCACTAAGATCTAACAAGTGGAATATAAGAGAAGTCTGTTGCCTGACGCTAAGAGATTGTTAGTGACCTTTACCAGTGCTGTTTCTGTGCTACGGATTACTCTATATCCTGACTGGAAATCTTCATACAGGTTATTCCTGCGCAGCTTGTCACATAATTGCTTTGAAACTACTTTTTCACGAATTTTATAGATAAAGGGAAGATTGGAATTGGTCTATAATTTGCTAAAACCCTGAGTCCACAGTAGGCTTTTTGAGTGAAGGTTTGACTACAGCAACCTTAAAAGCCTGTGGTACGTAGCTTGTTTGTAAAGATAGACTGATCTGATCAATTGAACGGTCGTGCTGATTAAAGGTAAAACATCTTTGAGCAGTCTAGTCGGGATGTACGAGTGAGGTCTAACAAATGAATGAATAAGTGTAATACACCTGTTGAGGCTCTTAGCTAGCATGCCTTTGAACTACCTGCCTCTCCTCCTCAGCAAAGTAATCCATTAATGTAATTTCACTTTATTTAATTTATCTAATGAAAATGTATGCCTTAATTCAGCATTAAACATTTCTAAATGTGACAGAGTTAACGGGAGAGATAATTTGGTTAGCTACAGGCTACTGTTTTCATCATTAAGTCCACCCTAATCACCACCATCCTTTCTGTATACTGGCACAGATTCACATCCTAGTGCTCTGCATGCCATGTGTGGGGTGTATGTTTTTGATGCCTGGTGCCTGCATATGACAGTTCCATCGGCCGTGAGCAACCGTCCACTCCTCGCCGTCTCATAGCATCTGTGGTGTGTGTGTGAGTAAAGGCCAAGAGCCACTCACTGTGTATCCCCTTCAACGCAGCTCCCAGCCAGCTCTTCTTACTGTCATAGTGTGACTTCGAATATGGGGCTAAAGAGAAAGAAGCATTTAGTTTGCGAGACCGGCCTCTGCTTTTACTCCGGGTTAAGCGGGGAAGAAGGATGTTAACTGTACAGTGTCAATATGTGTTGTGAAAAATAGTGAACAGCTAATTTTGCACGTTTTCTTTTTTTTACATTATTGATATCAATGGTTTGGTATCATAAAGACTTTCAATACCAAACATCCACTGGTTCCACTTGTTACACTTTGCAAATGAGATGTTAGTTATATTTTGTTTCATTATGAATTGAATATATCAGATCTGATATAATGTGGAATTTGTAGAAGCAATCTTGGGCCCTAAGAAACTGTAATGGACATATTTGACTATTCTCTGATGTTCTTTGATTGATGAAAATAATCTTTAACTTTTTTTATAGCACTTGCAACCACTATAATCCCACTAAATCATATTCACTATTTTGTCAACAGTTAAATGTCATTGTGTGTCAAAAATGATTCTCCTGTTCTGAGATTCTCCATTACCAACATCCCTCCACTGACTCACTTCAACACTTTTTTTCCACACAACAGTGTTCAGGGAGCCCTATACAGTCCGAGTGGCTGACCAGCGCTCCATGCGAGGTAATGTTGCCGTGTTCAAGTGCCTCATCCCCTCAGCTGTCCAGGAGTACGTCAGCGTGGTGTCCTGGGAGAAAGACACTGTCTCCATTGTCCCAGGTAGGAAATTCGACCAATAATAGTTGGTAAAGCTTCACTACAACATCTAATAACTCAGTTTGTGGGCAACAGCACAAACAGCATGTTCACCTTGTGTTACTATCCTTTTGAAATTCAGCTTCTCAGTCTGAAATGTAGTGTCACAGCAAACTCTGCTTGTTGACCCTGTGAGTTATATTTGGATAAGTGTGTGTCCGCTGTGTTTGACCAGTTGGTGGATAATAATGGAAAGCAAATGATCTAATGTCATAATAATATGTCAGTGGACATATTAGAGAACATTTGCCCTTGTTATCTTTAGACTGAAAAAAACCTAAGCCACAAATCCTGAAACTCTGAAAGTTTTACATTTAATCATTTAGCATGCCCAACAATCTTCAGAGTCTATAGAGAATGGTCCGAAAAACAGAAGCGACAGTGAGCGACAGTTCTCTGGGCAAATATACTTTGTTGATACCAGAGGTCAGAGGAGAATGACCAGACTGGCTCGAGCTGATAGAAAGGCAACAGTAACTCGGATATTAAGGAATGCAGAAAGGGCATCTCTGATAGCACAACACATCGAACCTTGATGCAGATGAGCTGCAGCAGCAGAAGACCACATCGAGTGCCACTCCTGTCAGCTACGAACAAGAAGGCTGAGGCTACACAGGAGCTCACCCCAACTGGGCATTGGAATATTGGAAAAAGTGTATGTTGGGCCCTCAGTACCAACCGAACACGGTGTACCTGGGTATTGTTGCTGACCATGTCTATCCCTTTATGACCACCGTGTATCCACCTTGTGAAGGCTACTTCTATCGGGATAATGTTCCATGTAACAAAGCTAAAATCACCCTGAACAAATTTCTTGAACATGACAATGAGGTCCGTGTACTTAAATGGTGTCCACAGTCAAGCCAATATAACACCTTTGGGATGTGGTGGAAGGGGAGAGTAGCATCATAAACTGTGTGATGCTACTATGTCACTATGGACCAACATCTGTAAGGAATGTTTCCAGCATCTTGTTGAATCTATACCACGAAGAATTAAAGCAATTTGGAAGCTATGCTGTTCTAATCCAGTACTAGCAAAGCGTACCTAATAAAATGGCTGGTGAGCGTATATGTGTGTGTGTGAGACAGAGAGAGAGAGGTGGAGAGAAGGATAGAGGGGTGTGTGTGTGTGGGCTGGTGGGATCTAATTTGATGAGTGATAGATCTGTTTAGCTGCTCATCACAGTCACTCAGAAGAGAGCACCACACATCTAGGGCTCTGCTGTGTCTGGAGCTGTTCTCTGGGCTTCATCTGATCCTCTATTCAAATCATGTGATGTTTAACTGAGGAATAATATTCACTTGAAACTGATCCTCCTGCGTGGTGCCGCACCTGTACATTTGTGTTTATGTGTGCTGTGAGTTTGTGCAGGTTTGTGCAGCACAGTGTTAACATTTGCTCCATGGAGCAATGGCAAATTGCAGGGTGTCAGATGAGACGGCTTAGGTCAGATGATATGTATTGCTCCCTCTGCCCCTTATCTCGTTCTCTGATACCGAGCACCCCTTTTATCTCTCTCAATAGTGTGTGCGTGTGTGTGTATAAAGGTGCGTGCGCTTGCATTTGTGTACCTCTTTGCATGGCTCTGTCCTTCACATGGGAGCACTCATTGATCCAGCACAGCTGTAGTGAGTGTGTGTGCGTGTGCGTGTGTGTGTGTGTGTGTGTGTGTGTGTGTGTGTGTGTGTGTGTGTGTGTGTGTGTGGCCGTGGCCTGAGGGGGGTTTCCAGTCTGGATCGATAAAGCTTGCTGTCGGATTCCCCTCTCTCTTGTCACGGATCCCTCTGTGTGAGAGTGGTGAGACCAGGCCAGTCTGTTTAACTGATAGCTGTGTGTGAGTGTGTGTTTGTAAAAGCCACTTTATCATGGCTGTGTGGTAAGAGCTCTGTGGGAGTATGGTATTGATCAGCTGATGGACATGCTCATATGAACAAGCAAGAGCATGTGTACACGTACACACACACACACACACACACACACACACTTTTTTGCAGGAGCAGCTTTCTGTGGCTAACCTCATAAGAGCATCCATAAGTGTAATGTGTAAAATCATTTGCCCTATGATCAAACTAAGTCTACATGCAAAGTTCACACAGTTATCAACAGAAAAAGTGGCTCCTCTTTGGGTTTTGTTAATCACTGAATAATTCCAGATACTTTTTAAACAAAAATGCCAAACATTGTCTTATTCTCGCTTAATCAACGTGAAGTTTCGCTGATTTTCTCTGGTTTGTATCTTAGTAACTTGAATATTTGGGTTATGGGTTATGAACTGTTGATTGAGTTGTCAAGGTGCCACTCAAGGGTCTGGGACATTCTGAATGGTATTTATTGCTATTTAGTGACATTCTACAGACAAAATGATTAAATGATTAAATGATTAATCCAGCAGCATCTGATTTTGTATGTGGACTAATTTTAAGGCTTTACTGTTTTTCCATCTTTCTCTGTCTCTGTCTCTCTGCACTGTTCATGAATAGGTCGTGTTAGTAACACAGTGTTCCTCTTTTTCTTTCCTTCCATCTCTGTCTCAAAGCCTTCACTCAACACTTTCCCTCCCTGGTACAGACTGGTGGCTTGTGTCAGCATCGTGGTCTTTCACACACACACACACACACACACACACACACGCACATACTGTACACTGTATACTTGCACACGAACGGCCCTCACATGCTACTACACTCCGCCACACACCTTATCCTTCCATCCACTCCATCAATCAGCTCCTGGTGGCATGGCATGTACAGCTTTCTCTCTTTCTTTCAGCAGCACTTGAGATGCTCGAGTGGTTTGCCATTTATTGGGGACAGTGTATGCCAAGATATTGGCTTGATGGGATGACACATGTCACACGGGCGACTGTGTTGGTCAATAAAGCTGAGTTCGAATGGGTTTTGATGAAGAGGCAGGAGTGTGTTTGCTGACAGCTGGCCTCACTGTGAGATGACCCAGCCTGGGTGTCATGTCACTATTTTGACAGCCAAATCTGTTTGCATTGAGGCCCGTTCATGGAGCGATGCGGTGGGGGGAGCAGCAGACAGACAGACAGACAGAGGAGGGCTTTGTGTGTCGACTGGCTATCCTGGTTTTTACTCCCCTGTCATACCTCCCCTTCTCCTGCTATCTTTCTATCTAGCCATGTCTCATCCTCTAATTGATGGTTTGCTGGTGTTGCCGTCAGATAGGAAATTAGCATTTGTTTGCTTGTCAGTTAGGGAACTGAAAGAGGTTGCTCTGTTGACGGATGTGTATGAAGGAACTTCATCTTTGTGTGTTTGTGTGTGCGCGTGTATGTGTCACTGTTAGTATCCATCTCCTCCTCCAGTTGGAGCTTAAAACAGTGTGAATTTATCTGGTCACCATGGTAACGGGTGCGAACCGGCGGGCGGAATGAGGAAGGTGTGAGGATGCATCGCTGCCTGATTTTTATTAGTGCATCACCACGGCTCAGCACTGCCACTCACACATGCTCGTACACACGCACGTGCGCACACACAAGCAGTCAGAGGACATGACTGATTATTTACAGTTAAGTGACAGGTAGTGTAGATGTCCATGTCATCACTGTCAGGAGAATAAATCTTATCTCCAAATGTGGAGATAAACCTCTTCTTCTGTCTTACATGGTCTGACTACAGTTTTAGAAGTTCTAAATTTCATGGTGCATGGGCTTGAATAAGTTGATGATGCTGCATGCGTGTGTGGTTGAGGTTTGTGGGCGACAATTTGTACGAGTGCAATGTGGATTTCATGAAGACCGATAAATTGCCTTGTCCAAAATATCATCCTTTGATCCATCATTACAGATAGGCTACTGTTGATGTCAGCCAATAAGAAACTGATTTGCCAAAGGTATGCCTCCATGTTGTGGTTACCACAACACTGTTGTTGTAAATTAAAAACATTGAACAATACTGTACATCAATAATAATTTATTTTTTTTACAATGCTAAGACACAAACACCACTGTCTGTGTGCAATCGCATTAGAGATATATTAAACTGATACATGGCATGCTTAATATAAATAAAAGAAAAACATGGATAGTTTGAGTCATTATACATTAATAAATCAGTAAGAGGAATATATACCTTAACCAAAATGTTATGTCATAAATGTAATGACTATTACATAGATAGATAGATAGATAGATAGATAGATAGATAGATAGATAGATAGATGATGGAAGAGTTAAAAGGGAGTGAGAGTGTGACGTCTGTGTTTTTGCATTCATTGATTGAGGTTGTTTAATCCCTCTTCTCTTTCACACACACTGCCTCTCTCTCTCTCTGTGAAGTGTAGCGTCACCACAGCTGCTGCAGCTTCTGTCCCAGTCTCCATTTTGTGGCCACTCTGCGGAGGCCCCCTCGCTCCCTCTAAACCTCTGCCTACCCACTCTTCTTTTAACTTTAAGAGACGGTGAAGTGACAAAGCATCATCTTTTCCTTCCACTCCATCAAACCTGGAGGTAAACAACAGATAGACACAAAAATGGCAGAATAAGCAGAAAATGAAAGACAAAGTGGCACAAAAGCATGACATGCTAAATTATGCAGATGGGAAAGTGGGCATAGGATGGACGAATAAGGCGGAGAGGTATATAAGGACGTGTAAGAGAATGAGCAGATGGACAAAGAAAGAGGTGTGTGTGATGGTTCTTGCTGTCCTTAGCACCCCAGGGAGGAAGAGGGGGACAGGGGCTCTAAAGCTGCTGTGTCGTGCCATTAAAGATGCATCTGACAAGTGCTTAATGCCACCCTACTCCCTACCCCCCTGCCCCAGTGCACTCTCCCATCCTCCCTGCTCCATCTCAGTTTCTCCTTTAGACTTTTTTATTCACCCCAGTTAGTATCTGACCATTAACCATTATGCACGTCGTGCACATCAGTGTGTGTTTGTCTTTAGGTTGGTAACAGTTTGTACCTAGTGTGAGAGTGGGGGGGTGGTGGGGGGGGGGGGGGGGGGGGGGAGGGCAGGAGGTAGCTGTGCAAGGGAAATGGGTGGTGTTTACTTATTGATGTGTGTTTATGGGCTGTGGTGTGTGTGCGTGTGTGAACCTGGCAGTGATGCGTGTTAGGTTGGGTTATTTATTCAGCACTCATGTTTGGATGTTTTACAGAGAGAACAGGTGCAGAGCGACTCTGAGCTTGCTCTGTTTGAGCGGAGCGTGTGTGTGTGTGTGTGTGTGTGTGTGTATGTGTGTTCAACAGAGGGAGTGAGAGTAAGACACAGGGGCATTCACTGCTGTCCGAGCAATGATAGGGCCGCAGTGTTTATCTGTGTGGATGACATGATTTGAGAGTTGAAAGGAAATGATTTGTAGCTTTCAAGATCCACTGAGACATAAATGTCCAGGTTATTTGTACAATGAAAAAAGACATGGATGGATGCATGAATGGATGGATGGATGGATAGACGGATGCACAGGAACATGGACGTTCTGTGAGATTGAAATGGCGGGAGAGATGGAGGGAGATTGAAGGAGGGAGGGAGGTAGGAAGTGAGAGAGGGCTGTGCACGAGGAGAATTTCAATGGCACTCCAATCATGCAGGCAGTCTCGTTAGCCCAGGGAACATTTGCATAGTGCTTCGGCGAATTCATTTGGCCTTACTCAGAGAAGATGGCTCCCTTTCCTCTCTGCTAGGTATTCATTAACCACACACAGCGAAGGTGTGCACGAGTGCACGTCTGTGAATTCGCATGTGCATTTCTGTTTGTTTCGCAAATGCTGCATAACACGATTTTAATCTTGGACTGTATAGTCCTTGTTGTTTGTGAATGGGAGTCTTGTTTGCTGTGTTGCAGCTGTGTTGTTGTGTGTTGCTGACTGATTAGAGAAGTTCATTGTCCTATCATCCTGCATACAGTATTTGCTCACAATGGTAGTATGAACATGTCATGTACAGAGTTGCTGTCGGATATTTTGCCAATGCACAAGCGACGTCAGAGCATCACGTGATGTCCTCGTCCACGCCCTCTTCCTCTAACAGTGATGTTGTGCCTCAACTTTGTGCACTACCAGTGACACCTATCCATGTCTACCTCCAGCAACTAATGAGGTAAAAATAAAACGCATGATATTTAGATATATACTGTAGGCCTTGACTAATAGAGATCATGACTTGCCTAAGAAACACGTTACTTAAAGGGTGGGGTAAGATTGCCTGTGTGTCATTAGGGAATGTAGAGTGGGGTAGTATCAGTGAGGGGGCACAACCAATAAGTGAAGATGACACACATAATGAAGGATACAGTGGATGTGTTGTTTTAATTATCCCACTGACACCGCCTTGCAATCTAATGTTGTTTGACAGTGCACAACAACCATGCTGGTGAAGTGTTTCTGTGCATGTGTGTGTGTGTGTGCGTGTGTTGTATGTATGAATGTGCTACATTCATACACACATTTGAGCTAGAATATGAATTTTGCTTTGAATTGGTCTGTTTTTGAACACGTCATTTCAAGAATATGCACTTTTCTATAATATATTTTATATTCTTGCAACCTCTGTTTTATAGGGTCTCTACTCTACTCTACTTTTATCTAAAATAATTAGCTCTAAATAGTAGACAAGCTTATGTACTATTTAACTTAGTTCCTCAGTTTTGTTTTTAGATCTACTTAACGTACAGTTAAGTAATTTTTGGACTTACAGTTAAATAGGTCCACAAATAAGAAAAATAGGAAATGAATGCAAATAAACTGATGTCAGCAATGCAGCTGAAGTGTTGACACTGCAAATGCTTCAGGCAGTATCAAGCAAATGATGAATTAAAGGATGTTTTCACTGTGTGTGTTTTAAAAGAGATGATAAGAAACAGAAGAAAGAAAGAGAATTGAACATTATGTGTCTCTGTGTCTGTGTGTGTGCATACTCACTGACATGCATGTGCTATTGTGTATTTGTGTTTTAGTAGCATAGTGGGGGCAGGGCAATATGAGAGATATCCTGCTCCAACACATCCCCTCTGGAGCTGACTTAATGACCCGTGACCTGAAGATGTACATGCTAAGGAAAAAGACAGGGCAGCTGAGGAGGGACAAAAAGGGAGGAGGAAAGAAGTGGCGTGAGGAACCAGGAAGAAATTGATGAAAACCGCAGCAAATAAAGCATGAAGAGGGATGCAAATGTGTCCTGCATGACCCCCTCCCCTGGCCTACACACACCCTCACAGGGATGTGCCCTCACCTGACCAAATCATATTCATCATGTGCCAGTGCTCCCCCTCCTCACTTCTCTTTGTCCATCTTCGCCGCTTTCACTCACTTTTCCTTATTCATTTCTTTTATCAGGCTCATAAATCACAGCTAATCAAAGACAGGATGAAGACAGCCAACAGAGCTCTGACATGCAGCCCACAATGGACACGGGCAGAGGCAAAGAGATAAAGAGAGAGAGCCTCAACATGAAAGGACCGTGAGACAGAGATAGAATAATTCAGGAGGGCAGTGGGCAGAAGACAGGTGAAACGCAGCAGGAAAATGGATCTTCTGTCCCCATTTCCTTGAGTTCTTTGCCATCTTGCTCCTTCACTCCAGCCTCACCTAACCCCTGCTATATCTGTTAATTAAAACAGTGTATCTGTGTGTGTGTGTGTGTGAGCCCCTACTTACCTCCTCTGTGTGCAATGGTATCTCTCTATTAATAGCTAATCAATGAACTCTCTGGGAAGTGTGGGGTGCCCTGAGGACTCCCGCAACACCTATTCCGGCATATCAGGACACGCGGACACTTTTTCCGCACATAACAATAGTTTGTAGAAGGAGTGGAGGGTAACACGTGTACAGTAAATCAGATTTTGCAAATAGCATTTTTAAAGCGTGATGCAAAATGATGCAAGAAGCTCTGATCTTTTATAGACAGTTTCAGATTTGTCCCCGTATTTGGTTTGTTTGCATCATAAATGCACTCTCTCTCTCTCTCTCTCTCTCTCTCTCTCTCTCTCTCTCTCTCTCTCTCTCTCTCTCTGCCTCTCTCTCTCTTTTACCTCCGCCTCCTAGGCTTTTCTTACTGCTTGACTTGACATTTATTCCAAGCGGTTATTAGGAGGTTATCAGGCCCACCTGACCGCCTCTTGTTTTGCATCATTATTTTTCCTTCCCCTTTCTGCTGTTTCCATTCTGTTCTCCACTCAGCTCTCACTTTCTGTACCTTAGCTCTTGGTATTTTTAAGTGCAGTCTTCTTCTTCTTCTTTTTTTTTTTTCATCTGTTTTGTTCATGTGCCCAGCCATTGTTTTACAGTGCCCAGGGCAATGCAGGTTTTCTGTTTCCCTCACTCTGTCTCACTGGAGACGTTGTTTGGAAACAGCTGTGAGTTTCAAAATGTCTTAAGAGGAATCCTCCATGTATTTTCTTTTTTCCTCTTTCCCTTCTCCTCGACTTTAGTCAACACTCATTGAGCTACAGTAATGACTCACTCCTCCACAAGCCCCATGTAATGTGTGCTCTGCTATAGTCTGCTATAGCCAGCCAAACTGCCGTCCAGTGCAGCTTGTGTAACTCATTGCTGTTTTCTAAGGAACAGAAGAAAAGACATGTTGTTTGCATGTCCAGTAAGTTTAAACTAGGTTGTCTGGGACGCCTAGCCAGGAAATAACCCAGCTCATTATCTCTTGTAAAACCACAACTTTCATTGTTTCACTTTAGTAAACATGAATACATAACATAATGAGCAAAAGTGATTTCAATATAGCATGATAGTTAGTAACTGCTACATAGAAATGCAGGTAGACCAATGTTGTTATTTAAAGACCCTATCTGCAAAAAATGTTTGTACAGCTTGTACTTACATGTACATGTACATTGTGTCAGCACATAAATCCATCCAATAATTATGTTCCCTACAAAAACATAATTAAATTTGCAGTTTAGATGCATATGAATGTCCTTTTTAATTTAAAAAGTTACATTAACAGTTTTCATGCTTTAGGTCCAGGCAGATGCGAGGACCCAGTATCCTGTATTAAGGAAACAATACAGGATTCACAATTCTATCTCCTGGAACTATGATAAAAGATTGTGGACATTTGTATCATGGCTTCGGTCTGGGTTTCAGAACCACTACATCCCTACAAACCTGAATGACTGTACTTTTGACTTGACCACAATTCAAAGCTACCAACAGCTCTTTGCCCAAGAATGTGTGTGTGTGATAGAGACACAGAGAGAGAAGACGATCTCTCTTACCAAGGCTTCCACAAAACAAAGGAAAGGAGGGGGCGAGGTGGAGAGGGTGGTGGAGGTTGGTGGGGGGTGGTAAACAGAAAAAAGAAAATGTAATTTGAATCTCATATACATTTCAGTTGAAATTCAGTCTAGCCTTGGTCCATTCTCTCTGGAGATGTCCACACACACACACACACACACACACACACACACTCTCTCTCTCTCTCTCTCTCTCTCTCTCTCTTTCTCCTTCTCGTGTGGACAAAGCTCTTGTGTACAAGCACAGATTGACAGTTGAGTGCTCACACTACAGCTCATTCAT
The DNA here is from genome assembly GCF_900324465.2 of Anabas testudineus. NCBI lineage: Eukaryota > Metazoa > Chordata > Actinopteri > Anabantiformes > Anabantidae > Anabas > Anabas testudineus. Next base: position 17,771,021 of record NC_046622.1, read on the forward strand.
CTTTGTTGACTACCTGTCTGCTGCCAAGTTGAAAATACAATGTATGTCACATTCAGCCTCTCCACATAAAATGTATTGTAAGTGCTTGGCCACTTTGATGCTGCAAGTACAACATTAGGAACAGCAAATCAGGCAAAAACAACAAGCTGTAAGTAGTAAACTGATTTGTCCTGGCACTCATTCTTTCTCCATACTTATCTACCCTTTTTCCTGGGAAATTGTGTTGTTTTAAACTGCATTTCCAAGTTAAATTACATGGTCTAAAAAAAAAAAAATTGCATATCAGTATCTTTTGTCTGTTTTGTCCAATGACCACAATAAAAGTATCTGGACACTGGCCTTGACCTTGTAACTTTTTCATGCACATGGTGTTCCCGCTGTTGGAGATCAGTGTTGTGTAAGTGACATTTATAATGTTTGCAAGTTGCTGTGGTGTAATACTATAATTTGGGCCCACAGACACACAAAGGAAGGGTTACATATCGCGTGCTGACAGTGTTAAGAAAATACACATTTTTTTTGCAACTTGTCTCCCTCTTAAAGCACCCCCACTCACCAGCAGCACTCGTCTCCAGATTTGCCGTTTGTGTGAGAGTGTGTGTGTGTGTGCGTATCTCGGTGTGTGTCTCTTTTCCTCTGCATAAACAGCGTGCCCTTCTCTTGCAGCCTGACAAGTGAACGCCTTGTTTATTTCTGTTGAGAGGAAAACAGACGGGTATTTATTCCTTCGCTTCCCTACCTCCAATTCTTTCTCTTACTCCCATCGCCCTTCTTTCTGACATCATCAGTCACACACAGAGCTGTAGCAGAACGCCGTACGGTAATGAGCTAATACTTCATCCAGGTGAGGTTGTTTGAATAAGGACAGATGAGTATAAATGACCTTCATCAGGATTTATTGTAGTTTTTATTGCCATGTAGCCAACTTAATGCAGCAACAACTTATATGACTTATGTACAGTATTGGTGTGTGATTTTATGTGGACTAGAGAGAACATATGTATTTTTGTCCAGTATGGATGAAATCATTCTCACTTATGTTTGAACAACTGCTCTAAATTCTCTAGCCTCTTTTAGTACACCTGTCTTGTCTGTCAGCAATTAGGATATTCTTTTATGGGCTGAATGCAGATTCAATTTCATCCTGTACATAGAAATATGAGAGCCTGTTATTGTTGAGCTTACCGATGAATGTAAATGGACTGTAGTCCACTAAACAGCTTGCCTCCATCAGAAATAGTTGGTTTAAAATTACCTTCAGGTGATGTGTCATTTGTCTACATTCTCTCTCCCATTTTCTCTTTTTCTTACACTTGTGTTAGAGAGTTACAGAAATTTCATTTAGCAATTTGAAACATTTCCAATTTCCAAACATAATCCAATGTATGTTGTAAACAAAAACACTCATCACTGTTGCTCTGGAGTCTGACGTTCCAGCATCGCTTTAGTATCTGTTGCTATGGAAACAGGCATAAACGATCACAGAACTTCGAGTTCCCAGGGCCTCGAGCCAAAGCTGCTTCTTCATACATTTAAGGACATTTAATAAAGCTTGTTTTCACTTTGCGTGACTTCCTACGCAGTTGTGACTTCATCAGTATTTCCTCAGATTTGAAACCTTAATTAACAACAGGTAAAATTAGATAAATGTATTTCTGTTTTGCTGCTCAGCTTCAGACAAGCTGGTCAGTGGTCCTAACCAGTGAACTAAACAGCTAACCAGTCAGTAACTGTTCACTTAAAAAATGTGTAGTAAAGCAATGTCCAAGAGGATCCTCAGTGAAGACTGAAACAGGGCAAGTGCATTAGCCATCTTTAAAGTCCACAGAAGGTTAGTGTTTGATACTCAAAACATTTTGCAGTAAGCTTATACAAACGGCATATTTACTGTGTATGTTACCCGAGGGTACGTTGTTTGTGAGAGATACAGTAGGCTAATGCACACAAAGGACTGATACAGAGAGTTGTCTCATTTTGGAAGTTCTTCTTTTGTACTTAGAGACTTCCTCTCCAATAGATGTCAGCAATAAAGCTATAAGAAAAGCTTGACTAAAAGCGCGACCACTGGAGAAGCAGATGCTCAGGTTCACACGTAGGACATTACATAGCGCAGCAGATTCAGCTTTTTGAGATGGTGAGGTGCTCACTTGTTTTGATGCAGTCTGTCAATCCATCATTTCAATTCTTTAAACGTAGTATTAATATTTGGTTAGTACTTGTGGAAAATACAAATACTATCTGCAGGTTTGGAAAAGTTTTTGCTTTTCTTCTTCTTTCACCCAATAACTAGCTTTATGCCTATAGTACAATACCCCACAGTCTGTCTTCAGCCTGAACAGAAATAAGTGGATATATACACTGATGCTTGGATGGGTGGAATGAAGGATGAACTCTTTTTCATGAAATACATTGAAAATAATGGTGATGAATCGTTGTTATGGTATATGTTGCAGATATCTAGCAGATAACTTAGCACATGCAGAACAAATAACTACTGTATATTGGATATAGCTGCTACATAGATGAAGGTATCAGTAAGCACTAAAATCCTTTTAAGGAACATGTCCTGATCTCTCATTTCTGTCTATTTAAGACCTCACAAGAGTCGCTGAGACCTCATTATCAACTGGAAGTCTCAGTTTCCATTTTTGATCCATCCTTCACCAAAAGAAAGTGACCTAATTTCTGAATTATAGCAACTCATTGGGTGCTATTATGATCACTGTATTTCCACAAACAAAAGTCACCTACCTATTACGCACACAGTACACAAACTCCGAAAGGCTGAATGGCAGGTGGAGGGGTGGGTAATTGTGGCATCAGTGAATAACCAGTGGACATGACTGTATGTTTTCCTCGCCAGAAGTCAACAGTGCGTAGCAGCATTCCACTAATAGGGAGAGTGGCTCTGCATATACGCAATGTGTTGCTGTGCAGGAGAGAACTGCCACCGTCAGTGTGTGTGTGTGTGTGTGTGTCCTCACACTGTCTTTGTGGATGAGTTTGTAAATTTATGAATGCATATGCACGCTTGTGTGTCTGCGTGCAAATGTGTTTTTGTGTTTGTTCATGCGTGCTTGCCAGTATCCAGTGTGTACACATGTTTACGTGCAGCAGTAATATTGGGGTTTGCTGACAGATAGAAGATGAGGACGAGATGGATTGAGAGAGAAATAGAGAAATGGGGAGAAGAAGGGTAAGATGAAGTGATGAGACAAAGAGCGGTTGCCGAGGAGGGAGTGATGAAGAGAGTGAAAGACAGAGGAGTAGGACTCTCTAGAGAGATGCACATGGGGACCAAAGACACATTCTGCCACCATAAGCATGTTTAAATTTTGAACAGGCACTTAGGAAGGACAGCACAGAAATGCATATTTTTCAAAGAGGTTCGGAGCAGGCACTTGTGGGTAAAGCAGTGATTTTTTTTTTTGTGCGTATGAAAGAGAAAGAGGTGTTTAAAAGAGGGGAGAGAGCAGAAAAGAGTTAGAGTGGAGGAAGGGAGGGAAAAGAGAGATGCAGGCTTTCTTAATGGAGGTGTTTTTGCTTCACTAATTTTAGGGCCCATTTAACAGAGTGTGCTCCTCTCTCCTCTCCCACTGTCTCTGCCTCCCTCGCTCCCCATCCTTCCACCTCACCCTCTCCTCTCTTTCCCTGCGTCTCCAGTTAATTTAATGAAGGGCTGCCCGATTGCTTTTAGCATTAATATTCCAATACCAAGTGATGTAAATAATGAATGTAACCTCCCTTTATTCTCTCCCTCACTCTCTCACTCCCTGGATGATGTTGAGCCCCATCTGTCGTCTCTGCGGTGGCACAGAGCACTCCCCAAGGATGAGAGGGAAAAGTGGGATAAGAGGGCAGAGAGAGAGAGAGAGAGATAGAGAGAGAGCCAGAGAGAGGAGGATGAGAGGTGATGAGAGGTGTGTCTACAGGGATAACGTGAGCATTTCTTCTGCTTAGTGTCAGCACTGAGATTTTGTGGCTGTCGCAGATTTAACTTTACACCTTTTAAATATAGTATCAGTAGATTACTACAGTATACAATGTGGGTTTTAACAGCCTCAAACTGCTGTCCAGGCTGCCAGGTCCATGAGACAGACTCTACAGTGCCACATGTTTAGGATTTTTTTCTTACATCTTGCACACAAATGATCTCCTAAACCATTTTCCCTCTTCCCTCCTAGAAGAATCATTGCATTTTCTCGCGAACCTGCAAAAATGGAGCATAAAAGCTGAATTTATCTTTCAAAAACATAATTTAGCAAGAAGCATCTTACTATTCTAACTTGTCAACATAAACACAGATTGGCTCAGACCGCCTGCTCCCCTAAGTTTTTTTTTTTAAATAAACAAACTGTGGATTGTTTGTTTTGCACTGTGACCTTTAACTTTATACCTATATAATACTTAACATAATGTGAAAGATTGTATGCTGCTGTGGTCCAAACCCATGCTTGGGATGAGGGTGAACAGAAGAAAAGATTATAAGAGAGACAAGTTGAAGAGCTGGTGTCTGGTTTAGACTGCAGACCTCTTGCAAGCTAGTAATGAGTGGAGCTAATTAATTTAGACTCAGCCAACAGATGGCTAAAGCCACATGGCAACCGCTAAGGGAGGTACTCCTCTTTCCCCTTACTCTCTTTTTCTCTTTCCCTTTAACTGTCTCTGTCCATCTCTCCAGCAGCACTCACTCTGTAGCCTCTGAGCCTGCATGTGTGTCTTCGAAGTTGTCACCAGCAGAGTATTTGATCGATCTTCAGTGAGCAAAGGCCTCTTGGGTAGACATGGGAGCTCTCAGGCTATTAAACAATTATCCACTCTCAAGGTGGCCACCTCAACCTTCAACGCAGGAAAAGATAGGAAGAGCGAGTGTGTTCTCCAGGTGTGTATTTGTTCCTGCAGGTAGAGGAGACTGAATGAAATGATGTGAACTGGATGGACTAATGCTGCACGAGGGTTTTGGCATTAATGGTTACATTTGTCTGCAGCTTTGTTAACTCTTGTCACTATCATTCCAACATCATATTGTGACCCTGCCCCACCCCTTACACAAACACACACACACACACACACACACACACACACACACACACACACACACACACACACACACACACACACACACACACACACACATAAATGCTAACCACTTAAATCTCCTCCTCTTACAATACCGCCACACACAGAGAAGCCACACTACAACCACTCTGGTGTTTCTGCAACCAAAGCCATTTCTGAGGAGTTTCCCTGAGTACTTGAGTGGGAAAACACATTAAAATTTAACTGGAGGAGGAGAGAAGGAAAGAAAGAATGAAAGAAAGGGGACACCAGAGTGCTGGCACACACGCTATTCATCCCCAATTTTCTCTCAATCTCAGTGCTGTGCCTTTTTTTCTTCCTTTCTGGCTAAATGATGAGGTTAAAGGATGCACGGGGCATCCAAGACTGACAAAGACGAACACAGAGGAGAGTAGAAAAGATGATTAAACATTGTAAATATTATAAAAAATCACTACAGAGGCATCGTTCTAGTAGATGTTTGACAATACTAGGTACAGTGAACACCGAGTAAATGGAAGTAGTACAAATTATAAATCTTTGTGTCACCAGTCTTTCTCTGGTGGATATCCTCCTTCCTGCCAAAGAGCAAATGTCAGAAGGTGCAGAAACCAAAACAGATAAAAATGGAGAAGGGGGATAGACAGAAATAAAAGGGGGGAGAGAGTAGTGGACAGATGGGGGAGCTGGCAACCACGTGGCACACTTTGCATGGGAGTGTGTCTGACACACAATAGTGGTAATTATCTTAGCCGTGGAGTGCACAGAGGGCTTGGCAGTATAGGGTATGATGGGGGGCGTGGAGGGGGGGGGGGCGAGCAGGCAGTCAAACAGTGATATGATCATAGTCCTTTGTGTGAGCAAGAGCAGAGGGCAGCTCAGTGTCAGCTGTTATTGAGTGCTTATCCCCCAACGGCTCCCCTATGCACAAACGCACACACCAAATGTAAAGCCATGTCGGTAAAATTATACTATTCATGCTCTCGTGCTCGTCCACTTTCACACTTTCACACGTCAGTTGTCTGCAAATCCGTCAGTCACAGCTCAACAATGTGCATTGTTTAAATCAAACGCTATGCCTAATCTGTCATGCTGTGAATGGTTGCTAGTGGTTGCGACAGGTGACAATTTGATCTAATACAAAGCCTCCTGATCACTATGGTAACTAGTGGTAATGTTATAGTTGTCTTAAGTACATGCAATGCAGGCTTTGTTCATTCATCAGCTGTTGTCCTGTTACCTACTGTACATACGATCTGAAATTCCTCATTATATAGAGGCCAACATCTCAGAACGTGTGTTTTTCTGTGTGTTATTGAGAACATTTGATTTGTTTATATCACACATTTGCATTATGGGGACTTAACTTTCATTTGTGGTCACAGAGATGGAACGAACTAAGCAGTGGCTTTTGTTTAAGTTTAGCATTGCACACAGGAATGTGGTGGGTATGTTAAAGTCAAATCAAATATATGTCCTGTGTGTGGTATATGTGTATATGGTCTATTTCTGATGTTGAAACCACCCTTTTTCTTATCACAGTTTGTTTTATTTGTAACATCAACCTGAAAAGGAATATTCGTTCAGTGTGGATTGTGGCTGCGAGTGTGTTTGTGTGACAGTCCGCCACTCTCAGAACGTCCCAGTGGCTTGATCTTTCTTTTTCTCCTTGTTAAGTTGGTCAACGGCCTTGGGACAAGAGTATTTGTTAAGCACAAATAGAACATTTTTCAATTCACACACTTTGCACTGCATGCCTAGAGTGAATCAGGGTCAGTTCACTCTGACTTCTTTTCTTTTGCCATGGTATGCAAGCAAGTCACCACTAAAATTTATATTTTGTACTTCGTATTCACCTTTAGGAATTAATTTTATATCATTGTAAATTGATTTTTTTTTACTCTAAATTAGCAATTTAAAGTTGTCACCTTGGGCTCTGGGAATTTGTGATGGACACTCATCTTTACAAGAGACTGAATAGATCAAACTGTGAACCAAAAAAAAAAATGTTTTAAATAGAAAGATGAATCCATAAAGAAACGTTCTGATACCGATTTTTATGTCCTATGAAGACAGAGGCGCAAGCAGATGGGCATAGTGCTGTAGTGTAAGACAAAGGACAAGGGATGGACTTATGCCGAAATATTAAAGTTAGTGGTTTGTGGGGATAAGCGCATAGTGTATTGTTGTATGGAAGACTTATAAATAATTCTCTGGCCTGGTTTTGATCCTTTAACCCAGAGGAAATCCCATAGTTGACCAGAAAAATACACATGAAACATCTTCAACTGTAGACACCTCTTAAGACATCTCTCCTTCAATATAGCTTGACCCTCTCTCTCTCTCTCTCTCTCTCTCTCTCTCTCTCTCTCTCTCTCTCTCTCTCTCTCTCTCTCTCTAAGCTCTGCAGGGATCAGCTTAGCTTCTACACATCCTCAATGATAAATAAATGTTTCGCTTTGTCTCCTCATCAATGATGCAGACGTACTTTAAGTGCTGCTGTGGGGGCTGAGATTCTTTGTCTTTCACTCTGTTGTTTTTTCTCCCTCACTTCTTCCTTCACCTTTATCCCTCCATCTGATAGAGGGGAGGAGGCAGAGAGGGTGAAACACAGAAAGGCACTCAGAATCTCCTCCAGTTGTTCAGGGCCTACCTGTGGCTCCGTGAGAGAGAAGAACGGGTTTACCTGAGCAACAGGAGGCGAAAAAAGAAACACATTTAGCATTTCAACTTTGTTTTGATAATTATTACCTGCTGCAATTATTACTATTGGTTTCTGCTAGGTTATAGTAGTATTAGTATTAGTAGCTAATGATGCATCATGGTTATGGTTCAGTGGCTGGAAACACATTTTTGCCCTAAACTTTGGATGAAATATAAAGTAATCTGTGTATCATCCCATACTGCTGAGATGCACTCTCCATTGTAGGTGCATCCATTTTTCTGCATTTTATGTCTGCAGCACTGCAGGACCGTACTGTACATAGACATGTGTGTGAGTGTGAAGCTTGTAAATGTAACCTGACAGTATAAAATGCCTAGAAGAGTGTGTCAGCATTTGGTGAACAAAGCTGCTGTATCTTGTGTGTCATTGTGGTTTGTGGGTAAGGAGCCACTGCGTATCTGATGTGATGTGCAGTGTATGCTGTGTGTCACAGCAGCACAGCTGATCCTCCATGAACATGCCGCTGGACACCTGTGTATTTGTGTGTTGTTGTATGCATGTGTGTATGTAAGGGACAGGCTGCCTTGCATCACTGTCACTCCCAGAGACAGACACTGACGTTGTTTCACACTGACACTTATCTGACTCCACTGTCCTTAACTCTTACCCTGCTCCAGGCAGATATATGCGTTCTTGTGTGTCGTACAGTCACATCACATGAAACCATGGCACCCAAACTGTGGCCTAAAGCCCATTCCTCTCCTCCACCATCATTTTTTCACTCCCTCACTTTTTTATTCCTCGCGTTTCTGAAACCCTTCAGCAGTCTGGGTACCTCTTTAAATCCAACTAATTGATTAGTGGACTTATTCTTTTTTGCAGGCGTAGTAGCATTTTGTGTGTGTGCAAGCGTTGGTTGGTTGATCTGTGTAGGATCTACTGCTCTATGTTGTCTAATGTTTAATATCTGCACTCAAACAAATAAAACTCCAGTAGATTTTTCTCATTGCTAATTTTGATTACGCCTGAATATAGAGGCTGCAAACAAACAACTGAAAAATACTCAACTAAATTAGATGGCTGCCATATTACTGCCATTAGTAGCAGCCCATTACTGACCCCAGCAGAGGTTTGAGGGTCACAGTCTTATGTCTAGATTGCTCGTGTTTTTATGGTACCAACAGTATCATGAACGTGAGGCCAAACTCTGATCTCTTATGAAAGAGACAAAAGGTAATAATGACTTTGGGCTAAACGGAGGGCCAGTAATCTGCCCGCTAAGTCAGCCTCCCGGTTGTTATTATGAACTGAGTCACAGAGTGCTTGATGTTTACCTGAAGTGAGCAGGGCTGAAGAGAAATGTTCTTTATTTTCTGCTCTAGTTCTGTAACAAAAATACAGTCTCTGATGTTGTTGATGCTCTGAATTCATGAGGTTAGGCCATGGCACTCGCACGCACACACACACACGCATACACACACACACACACACACACACACACACACAATGCACACACGCAGACAGCAGTCATGTTCTGCCAGCACTCCTTGTAATCCCTCAGACAAATTACAACGTCTTCTCCTCCTCCTCCTCCGTTCCTCTTTTCTCCTTTTCCACCTCCCTCCCTCTACTCCCTCCTTCCAGCTGCAATTGGATTTGGATAAAGATGGCTTTTCCTTTTCTTCTGTATTCTTCCCTGCTTTGGCTAAAGAGGGATTTGCCCGGGGAGATTACACGCAATCACAGACACGCGCGCACACGCGCACGCACTCACAGACTGCAGCGCGGAGACACTGCATTTGAGGAAAAACATCTTCACTAACAAACAGCGCCCCCCCCCCAACACCCCCCCGCCCCTCCGCACTATAGCGACAAGCTCCATAGCCAGAGGTCAACAACCTCTCCTGCCTTTGCTGTCTTTCACTGCTTTGCTTCTTCATCTCTTCCCACACACTCTGCCTCAACAGCTTTTTAACTCTTTTGCACCACTCTCTCTCTCTCTCTCCTCTCCGTCTCGTTGGTCCTCTTTACGATTCCTTCTTGCCGTCCTCTCCACCTCCTTCATTCATTCCTCCTCTCCTCCTCCTTGATGTTTTTATTGCCCTCAGTGCTCATGTTTAGGTCAGAGTAGTTTTTTTAGATTTCTCAGAGGTCAGGGGCAGATGTCCTGCCACTCCAGCGTCAACAGCTAAACTTGTGTGTGTGTGTTTGTGATCTACTTCTGTGTGTGTGTGTGTGTGTGTCTGAAGCTGTGTTATGAAGTAGAGTCCGTCGGTGTGGCTGTAACAGATAACTCAGCCATTTTGCACAGTGTAGTTTGCATAGTATTAGGCTCTTACCATACACTGAAAAAGGACATCTGCCACCAGGGACTAATTTGTGTGTGTATTTTTGTGTATTTTGGAATAGAGGGGGCTGGCGGTGGTGTGACTGAATAATTGAAGGGTGGAGGCTGCAGATGGTCTTTAACCCTGAACTCAAGACAAGACAATAATCAATATTTAAGCAGAGAAGGAATGATACACTACACACACGAACGCTGATATACTGTCTCTCACTACATGGCTGTCAGTATGCATGATATATGGGGTGCGCTTTTCTGCACACCAAGGGAATTCATAGTGTGTGTGGAGAGTGGCAGCAGGAGTTTTGAACAAAGATTTGTACGTTTGTGTGGTATATGTGTGTTTTTCAAGTAATTTCTGTTACATTAGACTCCCAGTGTTGTTTTTGCATGCAAGTGGCCGGCCTGCGAAAAACGCATGAAAGTTGTTTTGTGCAGACTCTGTTTCTATGCAAATATGTCATGATAATGTGAATGTGCCGTGGAGAAGGGGGCTGCACATCCTGTATTTTGAAAGAAACAGACAGTTGCTAAGAACCACAGTGTCTTCCATTTCTCCCCCTTTCTTTCTCTCTCTCTCTTCCTCCCTGGGCCACCAGTAGTGGTAATGGGGAGGGACCTGTCAGCTCACTTAATGCAGCTAATGTTTGCCTGCGCCTGGGGACACAAGCACAGAGACACACACAGTCCTGACACACACAGCGCTCCGCTCTCTCCCTCTGTCATCACTCTGTCACATTCCCTCTCTTCTGCCTCCTTCCCTCGCTCTCCCACTCTCTTCCCTCCCTGCGTCCCTCACTCCTTCCCAGCTTTTTCTCCCACACTATACTGCGCCCAGTCGCTTAATATTTTTCAGTTTTGTTATTCTTCACAGTGTGAAGCTCTTTAGGCCATGGCTATTATAATCACCTTCACCTTCCATGTATGTTGTTATTCTAAATTACCACTCCATTGCAGTGGTGGTGAAGTGGTCTTTTTAAACTAAAAACAGTGTTATTCACATGATGGGAGACATCATTCTATATTTTCTGTATGCTCAACAGATTCCTGTATGTAGCACATGGCCACAAATTCATTATTCTTACTAAAGATGTAAATATCTGAAAGGTAACAAAACATGACAACACATGACATGAGAACACAAAGGATTTACTGCATCAGGATGGTAAGTGTGGAATTGACTCAGTGACTGTGTTCCTCTCAATGAAGGAACATGTCAGCTGGTGCAACTGTGACTCACTGATGTATTTTTAATAGTTTATGAATGGACTTCTATAGAAAACCCTGTAAGAATAAGCTGTACCCCCCTGTAAGCTTATTGTGGATAAAGGAATTATTCATTTCATTTCTTTATGATATTTGTTAACACTAGTTATATATAAAGTCACCAGCCTCACGATTTAAGGCCAAAGTAATAAAAATTGTGTAAATTATCTTTTCTTCACTATAGTGGGACCATTGCAAATAAAGAAAAATCCTTTTGAATGCAGCGCTTTGTTTTTTTCTTGTAAATACCTCTATGGGCATGCATCTGCAACCAAACATAAACAAATACAAGCCAGCGGAGAGTGGAGGAAACAGCTACAAGGACAGGCAGCAAACCTTAATAAAAACAAATGGCTTATAGAAGCAAAAAAATACTCTCTTTTTCTTATGCTCCTCCTTTGCTGCTGACTCCCTCTATCTATTCTTTCCTTACGCTCTGTCGCTCTGATGAATATCACCCAAGCAAGTCAGAGATGCAGAGGAATCTCTCTCTCTCATTTCCCACCCTTCTTTTTCCCTCTCCTTATCGCTCCTTTCTTTCTCCTCCTGTTATTCTTTGCCCCCACTTCTTTCTCTCCTTCTTCCCAATTTCCTCACCTACCTTCCTTTCCTTCCTCTTGCATATGTGGGTCTCATTCTCTCTCATTATGATGATTTGAGGTTCAGCTTCAGTTGCTGGCCCATTAAAACCAAGCAGCAGCAGTACGCCCTGCCTTTCTTTCTACTGCAGGCAGACAGCTAGGGATTCTCATAAGATGGCCTCTACTCTGCATAAAGCATTAAAACCTGAAATACAAAAATGGTCTGTGCTTTCTTGTGTCCAATTATAATACATTTTTCTCTTCCCTCTCATCAGAGATGGTGGCACACAAAGACAAGCTGAATGACCTTGGCAAAAGCCACCTTTAGCCAAACTGACATATCTCAGTGCCAACATTTGATGACACCTCCCACTATTTAGGAAGGGTGTTGGACAGTGGGCAGGGGATGAAAAAGAAGTAGGGGTTCTGTTGTAAAACCTGTATGTGGGTTGGAGAAGAGGGTACAGACAGCAACCAGGACATTGCCAAGGCTGTAGCACACTAACCTGCACAGTTCTACATGGTTGGATCAATATGTACAGTATGTGTACCCAGACACTTCAACCAATGGTGTGTTGGGGTTGAATCCCCAACCGTCACAATCATGGTGCTCAGAGTGAGTTTGATTGCATAGATCCTCTTAAAGTGGTCTGAAAGGAGATTAACCTTTTTCTACTCTCCAACTACATAACCCTGTACATGAATAAAATGGACCAAATCATGAATTGGCTTGACGATCTGTTATTTTTATATCTGATAAAAAAAAACAAACACACTCAAATTAAATTTTAGACCAATTAACTCAATATTTTATGCATGTTCTTTTATTGTGTTCATTCGCTGCACAGACGAAAGTTCCCATTATAATTTAGGTCCTTGATAGATTATCCAGTGTCACCTGGATCTCATTTTCTCATGGTTACTCATTGTTTCTTTTCACATGCATTTTTCACAGCTCCTTTATTGATCAAATTTTTATCTTGCTTACAGGCAAGCAGCAGAATAGCAAATACAACCTCAGCATGCAGTTTACAATTAGCTGTTTCACATGATCTTTTAGGAAATTTGCCTCTATATGCTACAAGAACTGTAATTGTAATGAGAATTATAATCATCTAACAATGACATTCTCAACCTTCTTTAATCATCACATAAAGGCTATTTACATTTTGTTGTGGGGCACCACTGTCATGTCTCCAGAAGGACCTGCAGTAAGTACAACATTAGATACCTTTAGATATCTTTTTATGACTATTTAGTGTTTAAGTCTAGTGCTAAATAGTGTGTGCCCAATGGCCTGCATTTATCTGTAATGATAAAGGGGATATAGGAGAGTTAATAAATTTATCAGCATTGATGCCCCACAGTGAAAGGGACACGGTGTTTATTGAACCATTTGCCCAAGGTGGCTTTGAATTGTTGTACTGTTGTCCTGTTAAGCATGCTTATCTCCAAGAATCACACATCAACATGCCATGGGATGCTGGATCAGCTAACAAGACGGCAGAGCACGCCTGATTAGCCACCCTGTGTGTCTATGTGGAAGCGTGCGCCTGCACATACATGTATTTGCAACAAGGACTTTGTGCTTGACTGCTTGTGTAACGCTACATATGCTGAGTGCGGTACGTTAGTGTGACAAGGAGACAAAAAGATTCCCAGTCAAGGGAAACCGTGAGAGAGAAACGGAGAGAAAATCTGGATACATGACACGTGATGGCACCTTAGCTAAGCATCCCCATACTCTCGTCCAGCGTCAGTGTCCTCCTCCTCGTCATCATCCTCCCTTGCATCCTGCTTCCACTTATTCTTAAATCTGTCTGACTTTCTTCTCCTTCTCTTAGTTCATCTTCATTTTCCTCTTTTTTTTTTTATTGTGCTCTTTCTTTCTCCTCTTCGTGTCCCCTCCCCCTTGCTCTGGCAGTGACATTGGGCTAAAGTGGGACAGAGTGTAGGGGGGCAGTGAGGCAGAAGAGACAGAGAGACAGTCATGCAGGGAGGGAAGCAGGAAGAGCTGCTGCTCTGCTGTGGCACCCCCTTACCCCTCCCTCATTCTCCTAGCACGTACCTTGGGCACTCTAGGCCCCTCAGGCCTCCTTGCGACGTCTAGGGGACCCGCTTTTAGCCTGACACCACTACTCCACTCCAATCTGCAACATCTGTCTCTGCAGCTCTTTTGCTTGCCATCATCCCTCATTTTGTTCTCCTGCTCCGACTCCTCCTCTTTCTCCTCTTCATCCTCTTTTGGGTCTCTGTCGCCAAGATGCCCAGCAACAGCGGCGAGGGCGCATCATTGCGGTGCCGCAGGCAAACAAGGGGGAGCCAGGGAAGGAATGCGTAGGAGAATGGCAGGCCTTCTGCCTCCCTCCCTCCATGGCTCCTCACATTCTCCTGCCATGCGAGGTGCACTCATCCGCACATGGGCCTTGCTCCCTTGTGACCCCCTGCTACCTGAGATTCAGTATGTGTCAGTGAGGTGCTGCTTACATGCTGAGGCACTGTAGTACTCCCACCGAGGACGACATGGCTTTACAAAGGGCAAGGCTTTATTGATTTGTGTGAGAGTTTATCGCAAGTGTGCCGACACTCTCTCTCTCTCTCTCTCTCTCTCTCTGTTGCTCCCTTCTCACTGTATATGTACAGATACTGTATCTGTGTACAAAGAGTACAGTATTTCTACATTTACAGAACAACAGCACTGGGTTGAAAAGGCAAACAGATTAAGTTCCAAAGCCAAACAGATAAGTGCTGCTTTCAGAAGCTCCACGATCAGCCTTTTCCCCTTTGCTGTGTCTTTCTCTTCATAATAGATGACAATCACAAAAAAACAGACCTGTGCATGAAATCACACATTGTTTTCCACAGCAGAAATAAGGTCACGCTTTAGTAGGTTTTACTCTTCGTGTGCATTGTCGTGTGTGTGTGTGTGTGTGTGTTTATAATCCATTAGACATGTCCCATTAGCCTTCTCATGACTGCTGGGCATGTCTTTATGTATTATCTATGAGACTAAATAATTAAAGGCAAAAGTGACACAATGCACCACATGTTGAGAAGCTGGGAGTATGTGTTGGTATTTGTGTCGTCGTCAGTGACCAAGCAGAATCACAGATAAATGTAGTTGGAGCCATTTAAAAAAAAAAGGGATTTAAAGTCAACAAGAAGGAAAAACGTGCAAACAATTTGAGGACAACGAAGAGCTTCGTGTCACCGAGGCTTCTCTTATTTTACCATCTTTTCCATTATCCCACTCTCATGACCATTTTCTCTTCATCCAGGCCCCCGTCCCTGCCTCCATCTTGCTGCTTGAATATTTATGGCCATTCCAATTAAGGTGGCTTAAGAGTGGTAGAGGACTTTAATCATTACTGAGGAGAGGACAGAAATGAAGACGGGGGGGAAGAGGGCTCATAATCAAAACAGACAGATTATCAAATTCTCCTTTTTCCATTTCTTTTGGTGTGGAAGAGTGCATTTTTCCATTTCCTCTGTTTGTTTTTCTTCTTCCTTTTGCCTTTTCTCTCTCTCTCTCTCTCTCTCTCTCTCTCTCTCTCTCTCTCTACTCTCAAGCACGAGTTGTTCAGAGAGGGTGAGGGGTGTGTGGGTGTATGGGGTGTCACCTTGTAACAGATATAGAAAAAGAAACAGAGATACAGCAGCAGGAAGAGAGACAGAGGTAGAGAACAGAGAAACCAAGGAAACAGATATTGAGAGAAGGAAAGACAAAGAAAACAGGAGGCACGATGGTGTTGGGGATGGTGGCAGCTGGCATTTGACGGTGAAGCATGCCTTTTTAATGAGGGCATTAGTCCTCTGCACACCTATCCTCAGATCACTGTCTCACACTGAACCTGGAAAACAGAAGCAACAAGGGAGGTGAGGAGGATGAGAAGGTCAAGGCTTGGGGCTGAAAAACTTCGCTTGTGGGAAGATGTGAATAGAGCGAGTGTGTATCTGTGTTTTCTCTTCAATTATTCTGCCTCTGTTGACTGTGTGCATCCTGTAGTCACAGAGAAAGAAAGGAGACACAGCCTGTGCAATTCACATAACTCTTCTTTATTAACCTTTTTCTGATATTTTGACATAACTTCTTCCCAGTCCTTACACAGGCTTTTGTCTCTGATTGAGTCTTTCTGCAAGAAAGTGGCAGTAATATGCAGCCCTTGTGGCTTTTTTCTACTTCTGGCTTGTTCTCAGTAGCACTTAACTATTATAGACTACTTTGAATGTGAATAGAGTAGAGATAGGAGCAAACGTCATTGATTTCATACTAGAGAGCGAGAGAGAGAGAGAGAGGGGGAGAGCGAGAGCGACTCAGATAGGGCGAGAGCCTATTGTAGCTAGGTGTAGATTTCCCTTTGTCAAACATATGCCAATTCTTCAGACCCAACAGAGGAGAGGAGAATGGGAAAATGATAGCTGCAGAGATGAAGGGAGAGAGGATGGGTTGGAAGGCGGGAGAGGAGGAGGGAGGTGGTATTGATTTGACACTTGGGGAATCACACCATAGCTCTGTTCATTTTCATTCATCTGCCCTTGTAATGTGGGTGTTAATATGGCAGGTAGGGGGAGAGGGCAGGAGGGGGATTTAGGAGGATGAGAGCATTTTATTAGAATCCAATCTTTATTATCATTCACCCATGCCCCCTAAACACACACACACACACACACACACACACACACGTGTATCTACAGTGTGCACTAGTGCACATGTATGGATGTATGTATTATATGCACGTGCTCCCAGCTCCTAGATGTGAATGGAGGCGGGGTGAGGGTGTTGATTACATGAAGGGCCTGAATGGACTTACAACTGTACAAGTCATGTTTTATTGTGTGCGTGTGTGTGTGTGTTTGTGTGTGTGTGTGTGTGTGTGTAAATAAAATAGCTTTTAGTAGGCTTTCCCAGTGCCTCTTTGAAATCAGCTATAATGGGTCATTGGTAATTATCAAATAAATTAGCCAGAGGAAGGAGAGGAAAAGAGGAAAGAGGGAATCAGGACTGACTCCCTGCCTTATTTTTTACTCTGAACACCATTTTCTATACCTGTACACAATTTGAATAAACAAAAATTCACAAAATCTTCATTTCACATTTTTTCATGACGACTGTTAATTTTATTATAATGTATTGTATGTTTTTTTGACAACAATGATGACGGTGGTGTTTGTACCTATAAGGGCGATTTGAAGAATTTAGCTTTTGCAAGTAAATAGATAAAAACTGATTTTAGACAGGTTTTACAGTATTTTAAAAATGAAAGCAGGCTTCAGATGCTATGAATACCCAGCCCTGTAAGCCAAAGTCACCAGTCAAACAAGAGCCAATTGATCAACAGTCTAAACACGATTGGAGAGCAGCTCACTCGTATTGCACAACATATTGCAGCTTTGACGTGGAGCAGTTGTTCAAGCAGTTGAGGGTGGACATCACCCTGGAGGACAGAGTTTGAGTGAGCTGTGCAGAGTTTGTGTGAGCTCAAATCAGGCCACAACACATACAATATGTACACGAGCATACCTTTGTCATTGTTATGTTGGTCTGTTTTGTCACTCCCAGTGAGTTTGAAGAACTGGAACCTCTCATACCTTGGCATTATAATATGTGAAAATACAGTAGTTGTCCACTACAGACAATATTGTAATCGTGGTTTGTGAAGGATAGTTATTACTCTGCTGTTTTTGCAACATTTCTTATATATTTTTTGTTCCGGGAAACTTGATACGAGCCTGGCTCAACACTCTCTGTTACTCTGTGGTAGGGAGTTGCCTGACTGGTGATAGGCTAGGCTGTAGCACTGAGCCATATGCCACATTACTATTTTATTACTCTTCCACAGTATCTGGTGTAGCTAACATTATCCTCAGATATAGTCTAATTGTGCCAACCATGTACCAATGGGACCCTGTGCTTTTATGCAGTTTTATTGTATGTAATGTGTTTCTGATATATACAACATCCTACGAAATAAACGTACATATAAAAACACAAATCAAATGAATGTCTTATGGCAGGTTTTTCAGGTCTGGTCCTTCAAACATGCAGTATGACATGTTTCCTTGCCACTGTTGAAATTGGGAGAACTTACTGTATGTGCACATCAGAGAGGTAAATTTATAATATTAGCATAGCAATCAAAGTGTTGCTGGACTCACAGTAAAAGGAAAGGAGACGTGGAAACAAGAAAAAATGAGGAGAATAAATAAGAAATATGTAGGTGTACTCCACTGTCTGCTCAACCTCTAGTGAGGATGCTCTGCAGAAGAACACACACACACATGCTGAGCATTTGTTGAGTGCACACTTTGGATTGTGAGACAGTGGGAGTAAGAGTGTGTAGGTCGTGAGACAGATTGTGAGCGTACATGCGAGCGCGTGCGTGCATTTGTGAGAAGTTCATTTGTACAATTGCCTGGTCGGTTTTGTAGGGACCGTTTTTATCAAACCTTGATAAAAACGGTCATGACAAAGTCTGTTGTTTTTCTTAAAAAGCCCAGAGCAAAAAAATAAAGTGACATGATACACGGAAGGATGTGTTGAGCTCCTCTGTGGGCCGTAGCCGGGCCTGTGAATCAATTACAGATCCATTCAGCAGTTTCTCTCCTCTCTGATCTCCATCGCCATCATTTAAATGGCTGATTCCATTTTTACCTCTAATGAAGGGTACTCTGACGTGCGCACGCATGCGCGCGCGGGCACGCAGAACACACACGAAATGCACACAGTTGCGCGTGTCGCTGTGTGTGCCATTGCAGCGCCCCCTACCCAGCTGTTGTCACGTGAGTGCACGGGCCCTAGCAACAGCGAGCGAGAGAGCGAACAAAAAAGAGAGATCCAGGCGAGAGCAGGGGAGAAGGGAATGGGTAAAGAGAGGAAGAGAGAAAGAGACGGGAGGGAGGGGGAGCCGGAGAGCATTAATAAGTGATGAGTCCAACAGTGTGAAATGCTGTTAGTTAGCATTGCTGCAGCACCGCCTTCATTTGCATGGCAGCACCAAGAACAAACCTCTTTACCTAAGCCATTCCCTCTCTTGCTCTGTTTTTCTCTCCAGAATCCCTCCATTCCTCGCTTCCACTCACCGTTTTATCTATTTCTGTCTTTCTTTTCTCCATTGGCTTGGCAGCATGTCAAAAATATGTATATCTTTTCTTAGTTACTTTCTTTATCGCTCTCTTTATCCTGCCTGATCTGTTCCTCTTCTCCTCCCACCTCCCTCGTGGCTACAGCATTCTTGCATTAACACTATCATTTTCATGTAGCCATTGCTTCCTCCTATTTAATGATAATTTGTTAAAAAATGGCAGCCATATAGTGAGCTATATTTAAACGCGCCTTTTCCTGCATCCCTTCAACTTCTGCCTCCATCTTTACCTCCTCTGCCACCATCTTCCTCTCCACCACCCACCCTTCTCAAAGAAGAGGGGTGTCCTCTCTGGGGAAACTTTGAGGAAGA
The DNA here is from genome assembly GCF_900324465.2 of Anabas testudineus. Lineage (NCBI taxonomy): Eukaryota > Metazoa > Chordata > Actinopteri > Anabantiformes > Anabantidae > Anabas > Anabas testudineus. Next base: position 17,790,389 of record NC_046622.1, read on the forward strand.
CAATTGATCCAGGCCTCCAGGGCTTCCTAATCCTTTTTTGTTGTTTTTCTCTCTCTCTCTCTCTCTCCCTTCCTGTCTCTTGGCCTCGTTATTTGCATGTATGTGTCTGTCTGTGGAATTTTTGGAATACATGTGCACACACACACACACACACACACACACACACACACACACACACACACACACACACACACACACACACACACACACACACACACACAGATCCAGCAGCAGCTTCACTCTGTACTTGGCTTGACTTCCTGCCTCAGGCTGATCAGCTGAACTGATTCCATTACTTACAGACGCCCCTGCAAGAGAAGGAAGAAGAGGACAGGCTAGGAGGGAAAGTCAGAGAAAGAAAGAGGTAGAGGGCAGAGGGGAGACTTGAGGAAGAGAGGCTGGTAATGGAGAATAGATGTCACACAGACAGAAAGAAGACGCAAAAGAAGGGGAGTAAAGGGGGTAAAAAAAAAAAATAAGGAGGCAGTGAGGGGATTTTGCACCTCCCTTGGGTGTGGGATAAACCTCAAAAATACTCATCTTGCTTCCTACAGCAAAAAAGCAAAAGCAGCAGACAGAAGCACATACATACACACACGCTCAACAACAAACAACAACAAACTCCTCGAGGCGTAGGTAGACTAGACGAGAATTAATCTCCTCTCCCACAAGGAGAGGCTTGCAAAGGGAGAAAGAGAGCGAGAGCGAAAGGGGAGACACAGGAGTAGAAGACACATAGAAGAATTGTTTTTACCCATGTGTGGCTCTCAGGCCTGCAGGCCCCTCATCCCTCTCACTCTCACTCCCTCCTCTGTCACTCCCAACGGCATGTTTCTCTTTATCTCCCGATCTCTCCCTCCATCAATCTCCATCTGCCGACCTCCTCCCTCCCCAACCTCTTCCTCTCCTCCGTTGCCGCCTGCACCCCCTCCGCTGTTTTAGGTGTGTCACATCTCCACAGACAGCAGGAGAGCAGGCAGCCACTAGAAATTAAATATCAGGTATAAGGAGCAGCAATGACAAAAGTGAGTCAGGAAGCGAAGAGTGGTTGAAAGCTGTAGTCAGAGCAGTCGAGGGAAGAGACAATAGGGTGAGTATTTCTCCTGATATGCTACTGTGTGTAAGCACTGTAGTATTGACATTATTAATGAATGAATCATCAGGAATTTTCATTTTAACCATTTTGCAAGTTCTAAAGGTCAATTTTATTTTGCTACTTTAAAGTTTGCTGATTTGTTCATTTCTTTGGATTGAACACACAGCAAATAGATTCACATTAACAGAAATTGATTGGAGAATACATGCCTTTATACTATACTACAAAAGAAAATGTACCAGTAGTGTAAAAACACTTACTTTTTAATTATTTCCATGTCAGATAAATGTGTCTTGAGTTTCCGCGCTTCACTTCCTATCAGGCTTTCTATGGTGCAAAAGACGGAATCTGCGGAAAACACTTTGTGAGCAACTTGCCGGTGACTTGATGAAGGAAACAACCGTTTCAAAAAGCACTCTGAACATAAGCAAGAGAAAAAGACAAAATGAAGGAGAAAGGAAATAAAATAAAACTGTGAGAAATGAGCTTCCTTTACAACCAGCGTTGACAAGCTTCTTCTTTTCTTAATGTCCCCGCTACCACTTTCGTTCCCTCCATTCTTAACCATCTCTCAATTCCTCACTCTACCTCTGCACCCTCTCCCCTCCACCCCCTTCTGGTCTGTCTTTCTCTCTCCAGGCATGTTGTGACAGGATGTAGCAGTGTGTTATACAGGGTTGTACTCACCAAGTGCATATTATCCTGTAAGGCTTAATACCCAGGTTGGAACAAAAGGGCAGGCTTGGAAATTACAGCTTACGTCGCTTAGCACTCAGCACAACAGTCTGACTCACATGAAAACACGTGTGCGTGAACTTTCACATACAGCATGCGGATGAACGGGCTGACACTCAGACGTATTGATATATATATTCAGAAATTTGACAGCCGACCGCACAAACAGATATTGTTATGGCTCTTACACAGTACTAGAGCCTCAAATACAATATTTCCCAGAGCTGACAAGGTTTGTTTATACAAAATGCTGTAGAAATGTCTAAAATCAGCAGCAGGGCTGAAGTGACAGGTATGTTGATGAACAATTATTCAATCCAAGTGGTAATAGTAAGAGATTATAACACGATGCAGAAGCAATGTTTCCTAAAGGATAACTTTCTGCTGCACAAAAAGCATCTGCTTCAGAGTAACTAGACTATAGACCTAGAAAAGACTGAACATTTGTTACTTCACCTTATTAAACGCTTTTAATTTTACTTTGTCCTCTGGATTTTCTTTCTAGATCCTGTCTTAGTTGTCTGTTGAGGCACTGCTGATGTACAGGACAAAGGCTCTTTCACCTCAAATAAGCATTTTGAAGGACGAGGTTTTAAAGCACTGTTTGGACAAAATCATCAATGACACCTTAATAGCCAGTTCCAACCTTTTTAAAAAAGCTGTTAGAGACACTTTTATTAATATATATAATAATCAAAAGGTGAAACAGTAATGAAGGAAATGTGCAGTAACGTACAATTTGTTGAGTCAGTAAAATCCTGTTTGCTTTCGACACATTAAGGAAAGCCTTCAGTTTTCTTCACTTCATGGTCGTGTTAAAGTGATAGAGTGTGTGTGTGTGTGTGTGTGTGTGTGTGTGTGTGTACGTGCGCATGTGTGTGTGGCAAGGGGCCAGACCTGTCCTCTTTGTTTTAATAAATCTCCTTTGGATGGAGCTGTGCAGCCATAAAATGCATTGATTGTCATCGCTCACATTGTGGCAAGAGACACACACATACACACACACAGGGAGACACACATACACACACACACACACACACACACAGGGAGACACACTTACCATCACATTCCTACCTACACATGTTCACTGATGCTCTTTTACACAGACAATCGTGTATTGAAACGCTACAGATGCAAAGACTCAAACAATAAGCATGCAAGACATTTTGTCAATCAAAAGCGTCCAAAATCAGATTATTAACTAACAGGTATGGACTCAGTAATTATAATCCATGAGCCAGTTCAATGAAAAGGAATACTGTACTTGAGTTTTGTACTTAAGACTCAGAGACCTATTACATGTTATTTGCTGTGCTGTGACTAGGGGCTGACCTACTGTTGAAGCTGTGTGTGTGTGTGTCTGTGTGTGCAGCACATTATTCCAGTATTCAACTCTTCTATGCACCTGCATTTTACTCAAACACTCTCTTGTGAACACAGCAAAAAGACATTGAAACACCATGTACAACAAGCAACATCCAGCATGTTCACACTGCAGTAGTGCTCGCATAACCAAACAATCTGCAATCTACTACAAAGTCTGAAATCTAAAATAACCCTTTGGGGGGACAGAATACAAAAAGATCCTTAGAAGCGGAAAGAATCAAACACTGAAATGCACTCTCCTCATTTCTTTTTCTTCCTTCTCTCGTCTCATCTTCTTTCACGTGCACACTTGCATGTACTCACTCTATTGACATGTCGATAAATCAGAGGTAGACAAAGCAGTCACTGGTGTAAAATGAAAATGACGCTAATCTGCTGTTACCATAACATACACAGATGCATCAATTATTAACACACACAATAAGGCTTTCTCTCTCTTCTCTCTTTCTCCTCATCTGTGTTTCTCTATTTCACAAGATGGATGGGACCCAGTATGTTGGAAGCTCCCCTGTCTGCACCTAGGGGCTGTGGTTGGGTCTGTTGAGGACATTATACCGTAGTTCTTAAATCAGGGGTTTGAACTTTGCTTAAGTTTATTTTTTTGTCTGCAAACATATGTTAATTATAAATAAGAAATTCAGTGAATACAGCGAACAGGTGAATATGTACATGTGTGCAACACTAATCAAAGAAACATCTTTTTTAGACAGGTTATATGCTTTTTCTATAAATAATAAACAACATAAATCCATGATCATTAAATCACAATCCACAAAACAGAAATTTGATTAAATATCCTCAGCCCTTAACAGTGTGTGGTGAAAAAGAATCTTGCCTAATGCAAATACATCTGCATAGACACAATACCTAATATGCAAATGATATATTTCTGATTAAATGCCACATTTGTTAGCCAAATACAGAGACTAACGTGTCTTTCTCTCCTCCCGCTCCTTCTCTGCTGTCCTTCACAGGTAACCGTTTCTTCCTGACCTCGTTTGGCGCTTTGTATATCTCAGAAGTGCAGAAGGAAGATGCTCTGTCCACCTACCGCTGCATTACAAAGCACAAATACAGTGGAGAGACTCGCCAGAGCAATGGAGCCAGGCTCTCTGTTATGGGTAGGCAACAAAATACCACTTCAACTCAAGGCCTCCCTTTATAAGACGTCGTTTTTTAGGATTCATTTTAAAGTACCTCTTCAGAATGAGATGATTTATCTGGAGGGGTTTGAGCCTGACATAACCTATTGAAGTAATTCTAATACTTTGACATTTTGGGAATTGCCAAGATAAGGGGAAACCTATTCCATGTCTGTGCAGTAAAAGTCAAGTTAAAGCCAGGAGATGGTTGGTTTACGTTAGCATAAAGACTCAAAACAGGGGGAAACAGTTCGTCTGGCGCTGCCCAAACTAACAAATCTTTTGTCTGCTACCTGCTTGTTTATTCCCTTATTTATATATATATATATTCATCATTGTATGCAGTAGCAATATTTTGCAGTCTAATGCACATGACCTTGTAGCAGCCAGTAACAGTCATCAGTGTGCCACATGTGCCTTACTATGCAATCACATTGTTGAAATTAGTGTATTTACCAAATTATTGAACAGTTCCATTAAAGATATAATGGGTTAGATGACTATTGGTTCTAAATCAGCATCTTTGTTTTTCAGACCCTACGGAGTCCACCCCATCAGTGCTGGACAGTTTCCAGTCCGGTGAGGTGCAGGTGGGGCACAGTGTGGAGCTTCCCTGCATCGCCTCGGGATACCCAAACCCCACCATCCGGTGGCTAAAGGATGGTCGGCCATTACCCGCAGACTCCCGCTGGACGCGGCGAATCACTGGCCTCACCATATCAGACCTGAGGCTCGAGGACAGCGGCAACTACATCTGCGAGGTCACTAACAGCTTTGGCTCCAAAGAGGTGACGGGTCACCTCAATGTCATAGGTGGGTAAATTTACATTTCTATTTAGTCATTTGGCAGATCATTTTATCCAAAGCAAAGCTGGGATTTGAACCTCCTGCATGGTGGTTACCGCTACACTTTCCAAGGACTGCAGAGAATATGAAGAGACCATAATAGATAGTGATAACATACCAACACACTCCTACCACATAACAAAGCGTCACTGATCTCATCCAGACCTCTACCAAAAGAGTGGAGAGGTGGACATGAGTTATGAATTAGATGTCAGGGCGTGGACAGGCACAATAGAAACATCATTTACCCTGGCTGAACCCTGACCCCCCAACCCCAACCCCCCAACCCACCGTTGTCTATTCTGAGCGTGAGCTTAATCTCCGAGGATGGCTTGTTTCCCCGCTGTGCTCTCAAACCCCACCGAGGCATAACCACGATGACAGAGCAAAACAGGAGTCATGCAGGCCTGTCGCTCTGTTTATCAAGGATGTGAGGGAAGGAGTCAAAGAGTAATTCATTATGTTGTACGTATGAATGAAAGGGATGTATAACAGAGAGGATGGCACACTTGTGGAGAGAATAAGGGGGGAAGTGGTAGAGCGGGAGAGGGGAGATGGAAATTGAGGGTGGTTGGGGAAAGGGTGAAATCAGTGGACACTGAGCAGACTGGCCACAGGGCACATCACTGCACAGCGCGCAAACCTCATATGACAGGGCATGGAAGGTGGGACACACACACATTCGGACACACACTTACAGCACATGCACTCATTTCTTGCGAAGAAAGTCTTACACATGAGCATGTCACTCACAGACACACACACACACACATGCACGCACACATTCAGCAGCCTCCAGCACTTAACACCAGCTGCTTTATTGCTCACTGACATTTTCTCCCCTTTCTGTTTTTCTGTCTCGGTTTTTCCTCACTGCTTAGCGCACACACACTCATGCGGACAAAGGGAACGGCAGAAATCTCGACACACAAACAACAAATTGACAATTTCATCCTGACAAAATATGATTTGTGTTGCCCGGCCAGTACGGCAGAGCTCAGCGGACATTTCTTATATTCAGCAATACACATGTACTGCCTGAAACAAGCCTGCATACAAAAGTAGTGAACCTTCAATATTTAGTATTAGAAGTAATTTATGATCCTGCCTTCCTACCTGTCTTTCTTTCTTTCTGACTTTGCTCTACCTGACACTCCTCTTGTCTCCAGAGCCGCTGCGGGTCACCTTGTCCCCCAAGAACCTGAAGACGGGCATCAGCAGTACAGTGATCCTCTCCTGTGCCGTCCAGGGTTCCCCCCACTTTACTGTGTCTTGGTACCGTAATACAGAACCTGTCCTGCCCGATCAGCATTTTTCCATCCAGGGAGCCCACAATGAGACATTGTTTATTTCTGCTGCACAAAAGAGACACTCGGGAGCTTACCAGTGTTTTGCCACTCGTAAGGGCCAGACTGCCCAGGACTTCTCCATCATACTGCTGGAAGGTGAGAAGAGAAACGTATTAGCATTTCAGCTAGTCGTGGTTATTATATAAATATATAATCTGATGAATGATTGACTGTTTCTCTTATACTTTATTAGAAAATATAATTTATATTAAATATACATCCACCAATAACACTTTTTGTTACTGTCTGTGTTTACAGTAACGTCCATATTTTCATAAAATATTTAGGAGACGATATTAAAGATGTTGTTGCACAACTTCTGTACTTAATTTAATCTCTTTAGTGATTTGCAAATTGTTAAGCGTGTTATGCACATTGTTACACACATTCAATAAATACACATATAAAAACGTGTTTACATACTGTATGAAATAGAGAGAAATAAATAGAAAAAAAGACACACACAGTTAAGATGAACAAAAGACAAAACATCTTTATGTTGTTATGTTAATTGTACTATACAGAGTTATGTCACACAAAGACCAGCCTTTCATTTTAATCAGTGTTTGAACCAGGGCTCTACTACACTTCACATCTCTTGTCATCTCTTGCTTGTTTCTCAGATGGTACGCCCCGTATCATTGCTTCCTTCAGCGAGAGGGTGGTGGTCCCAGGTGAGCCGTTTTCCCTGATGTGCGCTGCCAAAGGAGCACCTCCCCCCACCATCACCTGGACCCTGGATGACGAGCCTGTGGCCCGGGACCTGTCGCGCGTCCGAGCCAGCCAGTACACACTCTCCGATGGCAGCACTGTGAGCCATGTCAACGTCAGCAGTCCGCAGATTCGCGATGGAGGAGTGTATCGGTGCGCCGCACGAAACTCGGCCGGTAGCGCCGAGTACCAAGCGCGCATAAACGTAAGAGGTGCCTGTCTACTTTTCAATATCAGTCATACAGAGGCTTCTCATAGCCTGATCCCTACCCCTTACCTTGACCCATATTTTATCCTGTACCCTTCTATATCTCTACTTCTATCTCTGTATGTGTGTTTTCCCATCTCATATGTGTCTTCTTTTTTTCTGTCAGTCTGCTCACCTATACGTTTATTATCTGCAGCAGCCTATATTTTGTTTTTTCAGCAGCTCATATGTGTTGTCTGTCTGATTCTCAGACTGTCTGTTACAGCTTACTGTCCTGCTGTGCTATCGTAGTTCTTCTAGTACCTATAGTACACGTGTGAACGCAGGCAAACAAAGTGTTAAAATAAAAAGACTGCTGCCTAACATATGGAGAGAAAGAGTGGATAAAAGAAGGGAAGTGAGATTGAGGAGATGTGCGACAAATGGATGAAGAAACTTTAGAAGAGAAAGAAACAGATGGTCAGAGACACGGGGATAAGAGAGAATAGATGAAACAAGAGAAGAGGAATAGAGAGGAGAGGAGTGCCAGTGTCTGTTGGGGGAGTGATGGTGAACTCTGGTGACAGGACTGGTGATGTCACTGACGTCGGAGATGACAAGGGTGAGGAGTGACACCAATGGACAGGGTTGTATCACTGTCTCCATGTCTCTTTCTCTCTCTTTTCTCTGTCCTTTGGTGAGATGTGTAGCTGTGACATATGAGTCTGCTCTAAGCAGACATGCCAGACTGATCATTGGAGTGAGAATGAGGGCCAATGCCAGAGCTTGAGCTCTACATGCAACACAAGTTCGCACATATACAGCCAATAAACACACATACATGGACACACACATGCATAACCTCACATGAAAAAGCATCAGCACACTAGTATGCTTATCCACTTGCTGCAATGTGATACTCTCAAGTTATCCCATTCGGTGAGGGGCCAGCGGTAGACACTGAGCCACACAGACAGTTGAGCACACCATGTGCGTGTGTATACTGTATCTGTGTTTGTGTGCGAGTGTGTGTGTGTGTGCCGACGTGCGTGTGTCTGTGCAACGGTGCTGCTGAATAATACATCTTTGACTCGTCAGAGCTGTGACTTCAAAGCTCAGCACATGCTGAGAAACGGAGGAGAGAGAAGGAGAGAAGGGGGAGAAGTGAGGGTAGGAGGGCTGGAAGGAGAAACAAAACAAAGATACAAGACGAACGATGGTGAGAAGGTCAGAGAAGAGGGGACAGATGATTGAGTGATAGCTCAGTGTCTACCAATAATGCTGAACACATTCTGTGTCTGTCTGTCTGTCTGTCTGCCGGCTCACAGCCTTCAGTCTGCCTTTTGGCAATAATACATGACCAACATGCTGATACAGTCAAGCTTTGTTTTTTTTTTACATTTTTAGGACATCGCTCTGAGTAATTCTATTTCACTTGGTCTACCAGTTACCCATTGTGGTTCACTCCCATGTGGCATGATCTTCTTAAAATTCTCAGCACAAAAGTTGGCAACGCATGTAAATTAGCTATAACACAGAGAAAACAACATATGTTTTACATTATCCAACTTAGGAAAGTATACATCCCTTTGTCTGAGCCCCACAGTGAATAAAAAACACACTGAACTGAAAGCTGCTAAATAAATTCAAACATAAAAATCTTAGAACTAGCGTACTAGATGGCGGTTTCTTTAAATGTCAGTAACATTAACTGAAATTAACAATGCTAATCTGGTCTGACCTGTAAACAAGCTCTGTATTCCTGCATGCAGTTCATATCTGTTACTAGGGGAAACACCATGAGCTACCACAGAAACAGGGGCAGGATGCTTTTTGTTCCCCCTGTCTAAAGCTAAATTCACTAGTTCACATGTTAAAGCTTAATAAACAGCACAGTAACTGTATTTCCTTAGATGTAAAAATCCACAAAACCCACAAGTATGGGTGTCTGGGATGGGTTACAGCAGATGCAAGACACTCTTAACTCTCACACTCTCTCCTCACACCCCTACATGTGCTTTTCCTCTTCTGTTCCTCCCCTTCTCCCCAACCACCTTCCCCACCACCCCTCCCTTTTATTCCTAAAATTCCACGACCTGCTTCTGACATCATTAACTAATGATCTTCTTTTCCCCTCTCTCTTCCTCCTCTGGTCAACCCATCTCTCTTTCTTTCTCTCCCTATGTCCATTTTTTCTCCCTCTCCCTCTCTCCCTCCCCCTCAGGTCCTCCAAGGATTCGGCCTATGAAGAACATCACCGCAGTGGCAGGAAGAAACACTTTCATAAACTGCCGCGTGATTGGGTACCCTTATTATTCAATCAACTGGTACAAGGAAGGACTACTGCTGCCTGATAACCATCGCCAGGTGGAGTTCACTTTCTGACAATGACACTATATTACAGTTTCTTTGTGCTGCACAGTCTACTTATAATATAAAGCACCCTGTTCAACAGTTCCCTCAGAACTGCTGCTTTGTTTTTGGATCAAATGAATCATGACCATATGTGACCACACTTTTTTTAATTGGTCATCTGGTCTTCTAGGGTATCAATTTGTTTTTGAGAGCTCACACAAAACAGGCAATGATTTATTCATTTATTTATTTAAAGCTCAAGCAAGAATTTGACCAAAAAAAGGATTTCACTGATACATCGTACCAACACCTGCTGACTTTTATAGTCCCTGTATGCCACTTTTTTATTTAACTGCATATCGCATTAATCTATGTGTGCTTCTATTTGACTTATGATCGTAGCAGAATGGACTGGATTTCAACTGAAAACACGTGAAGAATCAAAGCAAATCAAGAGGGCTTCATTTTGCATCTCTGTGTATAAACAAGGACAAGCATGTGTTTCTTTGCATATAATGCTGCTGTTGTCTGTTCAGGTGGTGTATGAGAACGGGACTCTGAAGCTCAGTGATGTTCAGAAAGGAATGGATGAGGGGGCCTACGTCTGCAGCGTGCTCATACAACCACAGCTGTTCATCACGCAGACCGTTTATGTCACTGTCAAAGGTCAGTCACAGAGTCACGGAAACTTTATTGGGGAATTTGTTGGGTTTCTACGTTTAAGAGCATACATAATCTTGTTTGCTATATGGTGTAAAGTCAAATACAAAATTGTAATTTGAAGTGTAGCTTAGATTTACTGCGTCAAAATGCAGTGGGAAAAGTTATGAATGCAAAAGAGAGTGAACGTAAGAGAAGTGGAGGGTGAATAAGGCTTGTTTGGAGCAGGGGTGTGTGAGTGTAACAGAGGGAGAGGAAAGAAGAAGGCTGTATGCATTGCCTCTAATAACCCCTGATTAAGGGGCGGAGTGGCCTAGTGTGCTCTTTCAACCACTCAACAATTACATGGAGCAGTAGTGCTATTGTATAAGGTTTGTGTGTGTGTGTGTGTGTGTGCCATGGACATGCATATATGTGTATGAATGACGAAGTATGTGTGTGTGTGTGTGTGTGTGTATGCTGTATTCTGTGTGTAATCTTGTATGCCATTCCGCGCCGCTCTCCGCAGCGATCGTATGACATGTTTGTTTTAGGAAGTTGTCGAGTGTGGGCTGTGTGTGTTTCAGCTTGACATTAGCAGATGTGTGAAATTTGTGGTGCTCAGTGGTCTTTCAGCGGTTCAGTGTTCCCCTGCACATACATGCACATCTGCATGGGCAAGTGCACATGCATGCGGGTGCGGATGTGCATTCGCTGCATGTGGGTGTAGGTATGTGCTTGTATGAATGTGTGCTCGTCATGTCTCTGATTTAATTAGATGAATTTTAACGAGGCCCAGATTAAATCCCCCAGATGTCTCAGCTGTAAACCCCACCACCTCCCCGCCATCCTCCTCCTCAACTCCAAACCACCGCCATCACCTCCATCGGTGTCCATGGCAACGCTGTTCTTCCCCCTGCGGATGGGGCTCTAATTAGAGCAGCTATTATGGGCTGGCTTTAGCAGGGCGGGGTGGAGTGGAGGGGTTTGTAGGGGTGCAGAAAGAGTGGGTAGTGGGCTAGTAGGCCAGGCTTCAGTGGTGAGGAAGCATTTGGGGTCCAGGCTAACATGTTACACTCAAGAAATCTATTTTCTGTTAATATATAGACTCTAACAGATGCACCAATCAGACTTTATGTGATAATGGTCATGCCCTCTAAAAATCTAACTATGTTTGGCCTATTTCCTGTGTTTCTCACCCCACCTCTTCTCCCTTACTTTCCTACCACAATGCTCCCAAATCTTCAAACCTGTCTTTTCCTATTCTCTCCATGTTCTCTTCACATCTTCTCCTTCTATGTTTCCCCTCAGTTCCGCCACTGATCCAGCCATTTGACTTTCCACCGACTTCCATTGGTAAATTGATGTACATCGCCTGCGTGGTGTCGTCTGGAGACATGCCCATACGCATCACATGGCGCAAGGACGGGCAGGAGATCGTGCCCTCCTCAGGCATCACTATCGACACAAAGGAGTTCATGAGCTCCCTCCAGATATCCAAGGTGTCGCTCAAACACAACGGCAACTACACCTGCATTGCCAGCAATGATGCTGCAACTGTCAGCACAGAAAGGCAACTCACAGTTACAGGTAAGAACAGGAGTGTGAACAGATTTGAAAGTGAGAGGACAGAAGAATGGAAATGACAGTTAAAACGGCAGTGATTTAATGTGGCACGTAAATAAAATACTGAAGCAGCAGTGGCTGATACAGCCTGTGTTATAGTCCTTGGTCTTATGGATCACGCTTTAAAAATACCGGATCTATCACATATCATACCGCACTTCAATATCATCTTTCATTAGACCCTTGCTGCTTTGTAAAAGCCACTTTTTTCCAACACCACAACAGTCAGTTTGTAAAAGGAGCTCTGTCTTAAGATGTGCAATTGAGTATTTTGTCAGATAAGTCCCCAAAAAACCACAGGAAGGACTCTACAACCCTCTGTGTAGCACTGTACATAAGTTCAATTTTGAGGTAGCCTGCATGTAATCGGAGGTGTTTACTCCTTATATACTTTAGCCCACTGTGTTTTAGAGGGAAATATTGTACTGTTTACTCAGCTTGTATTTAACACCTATTGATGCTAGTCATGCTATAGAAAAAGGTTTGATAAGCTTCTAAAGTACTGTTGAATATTAAGTCAAGTTGTTTTTGCTTGTTTCTAGTTGGACAACCTGTTAAGTACAAGATGAACTGATAGAAGTTGCACTATAGACACATTTCTCTGTTAAACCTCTCCAATGGTTTCATTTAAATAATAATTGTCTAATATTGTCTATTATTAAACAAACAAACAAAGAATAGACTGTAATACTTCCAAAAGGAAAGCACCGGTATGGTAGTTATAACCAGCTACACTTATACCAGTAAAAACTTTGTCTTTTGAATTACTTTTCCCCCAGTGCCCCCTCGGTTTGTGGTTCAGCCCAACAACCAGGATGGGATCTATGGCAAAGCAGGAATCCTAAACTGTTCTGTTGATGGATACCCTCCTCCTAAGGTTATGTGGAAGCACGCCAAAGGCACACTAGGTACAGTACATGACCCATCTTTCATTCTTCTGTGTGCTGTCATGGGTGTTTTTCAGTTTCCCTGCCTGTTGTCACATTCATAGGTTTATATTGTCCAAACTAAATGCTCTTCAAATGCAACTGTATCAACTTACTATAACATAATCATCTGTATCCATTGCTCTCTTTCTGTCTAGCCGGTATTGGGAACCCTCAGCAGTACCACCCTGTGCCTCTGACGGGCCGTATCCAGATCATGAATAACGGCTCTCTTCTCATCAGACATGTCCTCGAAGAGGATCGTGGCTTCTACCTTTGTCAGGCATCCAATGGTGTGGGCTCAGACATCAGCAAGAGCATGGTGCTCACTGTTAAGAGTGAGTATACAAACACACATAGGCTGACGTAGCAGAGCACAGGTGGCTGCAGAGAGGCCATCTAGGATGCTCCAGTGCACCTGTGTTATCAGTCTTCGTGCACACACACACATTCGCTAACTGTGTCAAACCAATGAACCAGCTCGCACTTATCTCCCTGTCCTCTGTGGGCATGAACATACACACATACTACATGCACAGTTATAGATTGTTGGGGCAAAGGTGACCATGCATATAAGACAATAAAGAACAGAGAAAGAGCAGGGCGCGGGTCTGTGAGCGTCTGTGACAGACAGTGAGAAAGTGAGCAGCTGAGCAATTGATCTTTTGACTCTAGAGATGTGTCTGCAGACAATCAAAAACACTTTGAGCTTAATCATTATCTGCAATCAATCTCTCAAGCCCGGTGCTGCTGCCAATAACACCCTGTGTAATGCAATGTGAAAATGCACAGAGAAAACATATGTGTACACGCACACACACACACACACACACACACACACACACACACAGACTGTGTGTGTGTGTGACCTGGGGGACCTCTACTGATAAACTGAGCTCCTCTCCTCTCTCCTTTCTCCTGTATCAATGCAAATGCCACCATTGCATGTCATTAACTTTGTGTCTTCTCTCTCTTTTAGTTGTGTTTCCTCCTCTCTGTCTCCCTCTCTCTGTACTTTTCTGCAGGTATCCTCGGCCTGGAGCTGTACATCTCCAGAATCCAGTTCATCTGCCCAATGTTCTTGATGCTTGTTGTTGTCTTTATTGCTTGTTGTTGTCTTTATTGCCTGCTGTTCTTTTCTCTCTTCTCTTTCCACTCACCCCAACCGGTCGAGGCAGATGGCCGCCCACTATGAGCCTGGTTCTGCTGGAGGTTTCTTCCTCTAAAGGGAGTTTTTCCTCTCCACTGTTGCCTAAAGCTTGCTCAAATGGGACTGTTGGGTTTTCTCTAATATTTTGTATAAATATTTTCTGTAAGGTCTTAAACCTTACACTGTAAAGTGCCTTGAGATAACTTCTGTTGTAAATTGGCGCTATACAAATAAAATTGAATTGAATTGAATTGAACTGTCAACAATGTCGACATTGCCATTATCTGAGGCCAATACCCTCTGCAAAAGCCTGATCTTACAAAACAACTGTACTCACAAAGAGACGTTAGCAGCACTTTTTAGCACAAGTACCTTTAGCACACACAGAAACACACAACCAGGTTCACATAAACACATCCACTTGTTTCCCCCAAGTTCTGCTATCACAGGCTTGGCCCCCTTCTCTCTCTCTCCTTCTGGTGTTAGTGTTATTGATTGAACCGTTCCTCTCCTCTGCTTCCCTCAATTCTGTCTGTTTCGCTCAGTGGAGAGGGTGGAAAAGAGGAAAAGGGAGGGGGGGGGCGAGATGAATAAGTGATGAAAACAAAACAGCAGAACCATCCTCAGATCGATGTTTTGTGTGTGTTGGCCAGAGAAGATTGAGTGTGCAAGTGATTTTGTGTATAGGGTGTACACAAAAGGTAGAGTGTATCGTTTTTGCCTCTTCATTCACCTAGACCCCAATGTTAACTATTGGAGAATGAGAGAGGAGGTTTATTGACTTTACCTCATTGACCATAGCTCTTCATTACTCTATTGCAATGGAAATTGGCTACTCTGAACTCCACCTTTCTAACTGCCAACTGTCCTACCTTTCTCCTCTCCGCTCTTTACCTACTTTCCCTCTTTCCGCATAAAAATTATTATCCACTTTCTCTTTCTTCTCCTCCCCCCACTCCAACTTTTATCTGCCTCTGTTGTCTAATATCACTCTCATGACTCTGTTTACTGTTGCTGTTTCTTCCTGCTTCCCCCTCATTTATCCTCGCTTTCTCCTCATCTCACACTCTATTTTGCTTCTCCTTCCAGTCCCGGCAATGATCACCAGTCACCCCAACACTACCATGGCTAAGAAGGGTCATGTGAAGGAGCTGAACTGCACAGCCAGGGGAGAATGGCCCATCATCATCCGCTGGGAAAGAGGCGACACGGTCATTGATCCTGACCGTAACCCCCGATACTCCATTACCACCAGTCCCAATGAGAAGACAGACGAGGTGTTGTCCACACTCAAGGTAAGAAACACTTACACATAGTAGAGCATCTGCTTGATGAAATCAGACAGCAGTGTTTTTATGACTTGTACTCAGCTGATAAATAGATTTCAGTGTTCTCTTTTTCCCTACTCCTCTGTTGGGTGTGTGAGTCAGGGTGCAGCATGCAAAGCACACTCTGGTAGGCTGCATGAACATTTGAATTTTCATTGTCTGAGGTGCGCAGCAAAAGAATGAGATTAGAAAGGATCCATTATCATGTCAGTCAGTGTGTTGAAGGCTGTTGGCGCCAGGTACGGCCACTTACATTGGGTCTTCTGTAAGTGTTTGACATAAGACACCTCTGCTCTTTCACCAAAACTGGCAGTTTTATAGAGGAGTCCAGACCAGCGTCAGGTAATCTCTGGGATTCAAGTACTGTATAAGAAAGCTAAATTATATTGACAAGACAATATGTGTGTATTTCATCCCTGTCATCACATTATCACACAATGTTGATTATGCTTTACTGTATTATAAAAGCTGGAGATGCTACATGTAGCTGTTGCAACCTGGTAATGCAGTCTTATTGGACACTGGTGGGAGGGTCACTGGTTATAAGTGAAGGAACTAAGTTATGTGAGTTCTGAGGATGTTCTCATCTTACTCACAGCCAACTTATTTGCCACACAAAGAGCAATTTAGCTTATTTGTGTGTTTTGTATAAGATTAAGTGAAGGCCACAGCGGTGGATTTGCCTTTTTTGACAGATATTTAATCATCTAAGAGCGAAGATATGCATAGAACCTACACAAGCAATTATACTAGATTAATCCTTACTGCTGATATCATTGCCATGATCTCTACAAACTGTTTTATTGTGCTTTTGTGTATTTTTTAAGATTTACTGTAGATGCCTAAAGTACAGTTTTTTCATAGGTCTGTGAGGTTTCACAAGCTGAGGTAACAAAAATAGTGTGTGTGTGTGGCAGGCAGCATGCACATTTGGTGTTTTTCAAGCAGGTAAGTGGTTTAAAGGTGCAAGAAAGGAAATCTTGACACCAAAAATGCAGTGTAACCCCTGGCCAGGTAACACTTCCAATATTGCACCTCTCCTACCAGTGTGAGTCACCTAAATACCAAATGGGCATATTAGAGGGAAAAACTCTCTCTGGGCCACTTTTCCATCTCAGAGCTTTTCTTTTACACAGTTTGCCTGCACAAAAATAGAGTTGTTGTTGACATTTCTCTTTCAACCTTTCTCCCTACAGCTAAAGCCAGCAGAGCGTGAGGACTCTGTCTTCTTTTCCTGTCATGCCATCAACTCTTACGGAGAAGGACGAGGTCTTATCCAGCTCACTGTGCAAGGTAGCCATTCCTGTATAAATGCATGTGCTGTAGCATCTTCACTACATGCGGATAAAAGATAGATACGCCTGATTTTCCTTAATTTCATCCAAACTGGTTTGTGTTTTGCATCCCCAGAGCCACCAGACCCTCCAGAGTTGGAGGTGCGAGAAGTAAAAGATCGTAGTATGAATCTTCGGTGGACACAAAGATTTGATGGAAACAGTGTCATTACATCCTATGATATTGAATATAAGAACAAGACAGGTAAGTATAGTGTGTGACGCCTGCAGTATTTTACTGCTGACAATATTTCTATATGTGAACTACACAAAGAAAACTATTACTACTACACAATAGGTTGAAAAATCTAAATACAGATAGATAGATAAAACCAGAACATACATTCCTAAATAGATCAAAGGTGGTTTTGAAACAGGACCGTTCTTGCCTTCTTTTCTTGTTAGACTCTTGGGAGCTGAAGCATGCCACCAGAAACATCTCCCCCACCAATAATCAGGCCAACATAGTGGACCTCCACCCTGCCTCTGTCTACAGCATCCGCATGTACTCCTACAACTCTATAGGCAAGAGCGAGGCCAGTAAGGAACTCACCATCAGCACGGAGGAAGCGCGTACGTACTCTGACAGAACTGTGTGCAATGTGGGCAAAATATTTTCACTTGTGCTTGTTGCATTAGCTTTTAGCCACTGTGTTGACATTCATGTATATCCTTGAATAATTTAGTTTTAATATTAAAAGTCTTCTACATGAAACTGTGAAAAACATGCTGAATATTTTAAGGTCGTGAGCCTTACTAGAATCATAAATGTTTGTTGTACATTGGTGAAATGCTTTCACCTTGATGCCTCTGTGTGCCTATGTCTCTTTGCAGAGCCTGATGGCCCTCCCATGGATGTGATCCTGCAGCCAGTTACTTCTCAGAGTATCAGAGTCACCTGGAAGGTAAAGTTTTTGTATAATAAAGTGTATTTGCATTCCTGTAAAGGTTTTTCAACCCCATTTTTTAGTATTTTGTGAGGAATATGAAAAAGTGATTTCTTATTTCATCACTTAGGCTCCCAGGAAGGAGCTGCAGAACGGGGTGATCCGGGGTTACCAGATTGGTTACCGTGAGAATGGCCCAGGCAGCAATGGCCAGTACAGCATTGTAGAGATGAAGGCCACTGGTGACAGTGAAGTCTACACCCTGGACAACCTGAAGAAGTTTGCCCAGTATGGTGTGGTTGTCCAGGCCTTTAACAGAGCCGGCACTGGTCCCTCTAGCTCAGAAATTAATGCTACAACACTGGAAGATGGTAAGGATTATATAAAAACGCACAGCAATGTCTCTGTATTTCAGCAGTTGCAAAAGGGAATTTTTGCACCTTGGTCTGTTTGAGTGTGAATGTGGGCTACTTGGGTGACCTGCATCATTACTGAAATTTGTTTAAACGGCATGGTGCATTAGCGAAGTCGTCTGTTTTGGCTTTGACTCCTAGTCACTGCAGTTTGTGTTGCTATTGTTCCATTTGCATTCTCTCTGTCGCATTTGAGCCAAGTCATGCCGTGCAATGACTACATCCTCTGAAGTCGCTCAACAAAAATGAAAGTTGGCTGCTGGAATCCACTTGCTTTTTACAAATATCCAGGGTAAACTTGGTCTTATCCACACAGTTCACTTTTAGCAGCACTGCAGTGAGGACCGAATGATCCCTGTGCAAGGAGATACTGCCATGCACTCGGATGGCTAGGGGTCAGATGGGCTAAAAGTTGGGTGGGTGAGTAATTAAATGAAAAATGACTTAATAAACAAAGTAAAAGCTGTCTGCTTTGACTGCATTTCATCAGGGGTGTAGTAAAAAAATGCAAAAAATAAACATAACATAAATATATACATAATATAATAATAGTAACAGCGAGTCTTTTTTATTGAAAAATGTGAGAAAAATTCAAACGTTCAAGGATTTCTGGAATTGCAATGAAGTTTTTTTAAAAAAAGGTTGATAATGTTTTTGTTTGTCCGGATACACTCCTCTTCCTAGATCCGAACCAATGTCTCCAATCACATTTAATTCAAATCTGCATACGAGCTGTAAGATATATGTATCTTGTCACTTAAAGACAAACTCCTTGGTGAAAGTATTGGAAAGAGTCACTTTCTTCAAGAGGCAAGGCAAGTTTTCATTTTATTAATTTGCTGACAACTTTTATCATAAAAAAACACTCATTAAATAATTTTAAAGGAAGAAAATCTCCCTTAATTCCTCGAGAATATGAGATACTGTACTTCTAGTACTCCCATGTTGTCCATGCTGTCACAGAGATGCACTGAATCTTTATGACTTGTATTTTTTTTTTTTTTTTTTATACATGGCATCTCTCAATCTCTCATGTGCTCGAGTTTCTTTCTCCTTACAAACAAATACAAACAAACACACACGTCATATACATACTTGTCCACCCACTGAGCAGTTGGCTGAGCCCCATTGGTCCAGAGCAGACAGAGCCCTCCGCTTCTTCCCTGTGGCTGTCACCGTGGCGACAGTGATATTGATGGCCATTATGATAATAGTGATAACAACAAGCATACTAAAAATAATTATAATTAGCTTGTCTCTCTGTCTGTCTCTCTCTCTCTCTCTCTCACTCGTTCCCTCTGCTAGCTTCCTGCTGTAATTATCCACAGCTGAGCGCATTGTCTCTCTGCTCCCTCTTTTCATCTTTTTCTGCCCTTCCCTTGCTCCCCTTGCTTTTAACTCTCTTCCTCCCTTCTTCCTTTGCCCCTCACCCCATCTCCTCCCTGAGGCCCAGTCCAAAAACTGCCTTTCATTGTCTTCCCGAATCCCCTGTCTATTTTTTTCTCCACATTTGTGCACTTATTTATGTAAGGTTCTCTTATACAGCAACAACCACTGATTTATGAACCCAGTTTTCTCTGTATCTACCTTTACTGTATATGTTTAACCCCAGATCAGCCCTAATACATCACTCGAACCACTTCACCTGTTTTGTTTATACCCCACTTCCTCCTCTAAAGGTGGGACTATGAAGGGAGGAATTGTCCTACGTTTTGTTGCCTTCTAATTATTTTTGACTTGGAGTCTGAAGGTTTATTCATGCAAAACCCTGTTTCAGTTTTCCAATCCTCCTTTCTCTCCCTTCCTCTGTCCTCCTCCCCACCTCCTTTCTCTCCACCAGCTGCAGAGAAATTCTCTGGCGGACTTGGCCCAATCTCTCTCTTTCATTTCTGTGTCTTTCAGTCGGCTCTCTTCCTCTCTTCCTGCCCCTCCTTTTCTCACAAGTTGACTTCTGTTCATCTTCAACAGTGTGCATTATTCAAAGCCTGAAAGACTAATGGTGAGCAGTAGCCAATAGAAGAGACACCTGGCCTGGTAGGGACAGAGGGAGGCTTATATAGAGAAAGAGATGGTGGTTGTGGAAATACATCAGGCTGGAAGCATGTCATGCGCTTTTTAACTCTCGCTAGCCTATTTACTCACTTGAGGTTTGATATGGAAATGCATTTTAGGATTTCACAAAGGGTTTATTTATCCAGCCACTGCCATATTTGAAGAGACAGTGACAGCTTTTACATTAATGTAAAATGAATTAAAATTGTCACTATGACTAACCTGTGAAACTATACTGACAAATGGCCAGTTTCAACCTCAACCTTACATATTTGTGGTGGAGTCCCAAAAATATTCATATATAATAAATGTGTATAAAATGAGGCAAACATCCATTTGTTAGATTCATGTCCAGACACACCTATAGGAACTAATACTGATGGCTTCTACAGGGGTCTGTAACAGACTGATAAAGAGAAAACATTATAGGATGTTGACTCAGCACTTAAAGAAAAAAAGAAAGGTAATTTTTTAACCTTAGAGGTACTTAAATCTTAAATTTTATAAATCCTTGATTTTCCCAAGTTTGTCTGTGTATTTAGCTCAGTAATAAGCACATAAATAATTTTCACTCTTTAAAGAAACAAATCTTTCCTATTGAGTTGAACTGTGAGACAAGGTTAGATAACCTGCCAATAAATATTGCAGTTAACCCCTCTGGCCTTCCCTCTCCCTCTTTTTATTTCCAGTACCCAGCCAGCCTCCTCAAAATGTGCGAGCCATCTCTGTAACTTCAGACGAAGCAGTGATCACATGGTCCGAGCCTCCCAGAATGACACTTCATGGCGTATTGAAAGGATACCGCGTCGTGTTCTGGGCCGTCTTCCCGGATGGAGGTGGGTTAAGTGTCTCTGTCGTCTAATTTAGACACCATAACTAATAACGGCTCAGGTCTTAGCCTCATATTATTTCTTCTTTTGCTCTCTCAGAGTGGGGTGAAATGCAAAACATCACAACCATCAAGGAGCAGGTGGAGCTCAGAGGCCTGGAGAAATTCACCAACTACAGCATCCAGGTGCTGGCCTACACCCAGGCCGGGGATGGTGTCCGAAGCAACGTCCTGTATATTCAAACCCGTGAAGACTGTGAGTCCATATTCTAGCATTTAGACAAACCAACTAACAAAATAGTATGTTGTTTTATACTGACCATGTCTTTGCAGGTCTAAGGGTTTTTGTCTTGGTTTTAGGCTGCTTTATGGGAGGCAGAGAGCCATGGGGTGTGGGGGGTGGGAGGGGGGATCTTTGTAGGACTGAGGTTGCTGATTAAAACCTCTTTGTGCTCTGATGTGCCATTACCAGTGCTAATGAGAATTAAGAAGCCAAAAAGTGTGCGTGCATGTGTGTGGTTGAGCCTAAGGGTGTGGGTCTGTGCGTGTGAATATGTGGAACTGTTAAGGGGGGGGGTTAAGTGTGTGTGTTTGCATGTGTACATGTCTTGGTGTGCGTGTGCTATTGTTTGTGTGCAAGACTAGCTCAACACCAAGCACAAGGAGAGGGATTAATTCTTTGTGGCTTAGAGAGAATTAATTTTGTGCTTACACTGGCGGGCTGTGGATTACATCCGTATCCGCCTCTCCTCTGCCTCCCTGGGGCCAGTCAGAGGAGGCAGGCGTCTGAAGATGGGGAAGAGGGGGGCCGAGATTCTAAGAAGTGTCATTTCAGAAAAGGCCTTTATTCTCTCGCTATATCTCCATTTTATGAGCTTCGTCTTGATGCAATAGCTCTTCAAATATATGTATTGTGTCAGTCTTTGAGTGTACACGAATGTGTGTGTTTATCACGGGCAAATTGTATTTCTCCTTTTCCCTGATGCGGGTTGACACTGTGTCCAGGGGCAACCTCTTCACATACGTTCAACGTTATCTGTCTCTCTCGGGCTCTCACCCTTCTCTTTGCTCTGTGTTCTGTAGCATATGGAAAAATGTTTGTGGTGCAAATGTGCAAACAGTTGACTCTTAGCCTGCCCTCCTCATCCTTACATAAAGAGTAGGCCCTCCGTGGGCCCTCACACTCTGGAGGCCTCAGCAATCAGTATCTTTGAATGTGCACGTGCTTGGTTTAGGTTTATAACAGTATGGCTACTGTAACTTTCAGGGTCTTTTGTGTTTCTCCATGTTTCTAATCAATGTTAAACCAAGAAACTAACAGATAGTTAATGGCAGTCAGTATTGAAAATCTTGTTATTAATTTTTACTCAGACTAGTCAAGTATGCAAGAATCCACTTTAATTTGTTGATATAATAAAATGGTCCATAAAAGAGGAACGTTAGCAGCATGCATGTCCACCCTCAGTGCAGGTGCAGGACAAAAGCAGCACATGAAGAAAAAGAAACAGAACTGCAGCTAAATTGGATTATCATTTTTAATTAAGCTGCTGTGTTATTTTCTCAATTAAAAATAAATTAATTAAATGTGTGAAAAATATACGCTCTTTAGAATTTCACATAGACAGGCCAACCTATTCAAAGAGCTTAGTTTAACAAACCAAAACTTCAACACACTCTCATCGCTTTCAATCTACTGAAAGAAGAACAGCAAAAACAAATCACATTTAAGTGTTTTAATTAAAATTTCAGCTTTATCCATAATTAGATGATTTGTTGTTTTTTGTTAATAAACTAATGTTTTCAGTCAGTCAGAGTCAAAATGTTGCCTATGGCAGGTGACGATATTCCCATAATATTCCATAAGACAGGATTACACAGAATCACACATCCCTAACATCAGGAGCACTGTCAATGTTCTGATCGGAAACAGCTGCTGTCAGCTTCTGATTGGCTAAAAACACCCGATCCAGGTAATCAGCAGTGGGTGGGACAGGGGCAGTTGGAAAACAAGTAGGACAGGTTGGGGACCACTGCTGTATACTGTAAAGTATAGAGTACAAACAGTTTAGCCGAGAGTGTAGTGGATGTTTTTGTTGCATGTGGGTGCATCATTTAATGTGTAACCATGACAAATCTCTCCAGAAATTAGTGGACACCTTTTTAACACACTATTAATCAAGGGCACTGTACAAAAAAATAAAAACAGCTGTTTCCGTTTGCTCAGCCCTCGCCTTCCGTCTTTTCTCCCCTTTATGATTCAGACCCTGGACCCCCAGCTGGCATCAAAGCTGTGCCCTCCTCCGCCAGCAGTGTCGTGGTGTCCTGGTTACCCCCTCACAAGCCGAATGGAATCATCCGCAAGTACACCATCTACTGCTCCAGCCCCGGGTCAGGCCAACCGGTGAGTTGCAATAGGGGTGCCAAGACTTGCGACTGGGAGGGGGATAAAGGAGGAAAAGGGGTTGGGGACCACCAATAAACATGGCTTCTGATGAAGCTAATAGTATCCTTAAAATGTAAAATATACAGTCTGTTATATGTTTTTGTTTTAGATTATTCTATGTAATAGGAAAGAAAATTGATTTAATTATGATGGCCTCCATTAGGATGTTTGTGGATGTGTTTCTGTGGATCTAGTGCTGCAGTCTCATCAAGATGTGTGTGTGTGTGTGTGTGTGTGTGTGTGTCGTAATGAGCTCTCCTCGTACCGCAGTGTGCGCGCGTGCAAGCTCACCCTCCAGCCTCATTTGCATATCTGCGTCTCATCACGTTGCCAGGACAACCTCATCTGTTCATCAACGAGGGCAGAAAACAAGCCTACAGCAAACGCACACTCTCGCTTACACGCAGACACCCGTACATGGATATGCACACACTCCAAAATCTATCACACCGCGCGCACATGTATGCAGCTCATTTTTTTATGACAGTGTAAATTTAAAAGCAAGAATAATATCCCACTTGAATATGCTCACACACACACACACACACACACACACACACATAGATGCACCATATAAATGTACCTCTCTGAAAACATAGATGCATCTTCTCCTTAGTTTCCCTCATTCACAAATCGCTCCTTCTCTCTATTTACCTATCTATCTCTCTCTGTCTTTCATTCTCTCTTTCTCTCTGAAGCCCCCATGCAGAGTTCAGGATGATTACTATGTAAATGAGTGCGACTGGAGAGAAGGAAGGAGGGATGGGGGGGTCAGACACACCGCGTGGGGAGTACTTTTGTTCCTCTTTTCATTATCTTGCTCTATCGTTCCCCGGATCACCGCTATCTCCACGCCGGAGGAATATTTTAATATCCGTTACAGCAACACGCACTCTGTCACTCCTCACTCGCTTCCTCCTAGCATCTACCCACCCACCCATTCATCCCTCCATCCATCCCTCTGTCCGTCCAGTACCTCTGTCTGCAGTGGAGAGTATAGAGACAAATGTACATCGAGGAGAGAGGGGAAGAAGACGTAGATATATGTGGGAGTCAGGGGCAGAAATGCAGAGATAATGTAAAACAGAAGGTGGATAGATGGAAAGAAAAGGCAAGGAGTGGGCCCACGCGTGACAGGGAAATGTGAGGAAGGACAGGGAAGTGAAGAGAGGGATGAAGAGTGGAATGGATGATGAACAGGGAACACAGGGAAGTAATAAAAAGCCCAGTGGATTCCTCCATGACGGCCTGCTCATAAATGTGAAAAACGACATGAATACTGGAATCTATTTGCCCAGAATAAATCACTGCAGACAACAACCCAGCAGGCTAGGACAGAGCTCAGCCACACTGCAGTGTCTTTGCAGGTTTTACTGGTTCGCCACTCACTCTTCAAACCTTTTGACACCTGTATCGCAGTCTTCATTTCATGGGCACACACGTGCCCGTCACAAATGGAAGTCAGTGTCAAACTGGTGGCTCGTAGATAAATCCTGATTTAGAGGGCAACTGTGAATGTGCTACCTTGCAGCTCATCAGTGCTAAATTTGTGAAGAGGTTTTTTTTTTTTCTTCTAATTTTTCTATTCATAGTTGAGGCCAACAACACACTGTGTGTGTGTGTGTGTGTGTGTGTGTGTGTGTGTGTGTGTGTGTGTGTGTGTGTGTGTGTGTGTGTGTGTGTGTGTGTGTGCATTGGTGTAGGCATAACCTGAAGACTAGGAGAGAATAGCGCTATAATTGATGGGTAGTTGAATAGTGACTGGCAGGCGGCAAAAAAAAAACTGCTCTGTGTGTGTTTGCGTGCTGCATTTGTGGTGAAGGGACAATGATGTGTATATGTCTAGACAGCAGACACATGGCTGGGTTAAACACACTGCAATTACACATCCACCTTCAGGTCATGTGGGCCACTGTATGTGTGTGTCCATGTGTGTCTGTATATTTGTGATTGCTTGTTCCTCTTTCCCTGCCTGTTTGCAACCCTCTCCTCTCCTCTCCTCTCCTCTCCTCTCCTCTCCTCTCCTCTCCTCTCCTCTCCTCTCCTCTCCTCTCCTCTGCAATAGATAGGCCTCATTAGTGACTGTCCCTCATCGTCTTCCTCTGTCTTATATCTGTTTGCCCTCCCCGAGGAGAACAGAAGACGAGAGAGAAAGTGGGCTTTACTGTGCCAAACCAACCTTCTCATCTCTCTCTCTCTCTCTCTCTTTCTCCTCCTGCCTCATGCTTCCTTACAGTTTTGCTTTATCATAATATGCCCCAGATGTTCTGTATCTTCCATCCATTCTTTCCTTGTTGCTGATAGTGCTGACTTGAGGGGAGGAATGCGAGGCTTTGTTCACATTAGGATGATGTTCACTCAGTCCTTCACATTATGTCGTCCTCTCCAGTACTCTGATTTTACTGTGCACAGTTCTAAACATATGATCCAGTGCAGACTTTATGGTACTGCTATTATTTATAAACAGAACATAAAAAGGGAATTATTTTTCATATGTAACAAAATCCATACTTTGTGGGTCTGTATCAAATACACACAGCTGATTGTTTCTGCAAATTTAGGCCGACACAAATATACTTCCCTATCAAAGTATTTCATGACAAACAGTTTTAATGTGTTTAGAATATGCTCAGCTCTTTAGTATAAAACACTTAAGATGAACACTTTTTTTCCCTCACCCGACTCTCTCCAGCTGCCCAGCGAGTATGAAGCCAATCCAGAGATGCTGTTCTACCGAATTACCCACCTCAACCACCGGCAGCAGTACTTGATATGGGCTGCTGCCGTCACAACTGCGGGCCGAGGTAACTTCAGTGACAAGGTCACTGTGGAGCCAGCAGCCAAAGGTGAGTCCTCAAATGTGAAAATGTGACACATGTAATGAGACACACAGTGACGATATACAATATACAGGTCAAAAGAGGTTTATTAAACACCTATGTTACATTAACCTCCACAGAAAGTTATTCAATATGGGTGTGTGAAGGTAGAAAAAAGTGAGTTGTCAGTCTCCTGTCTCTTTCTTTCAATCTAGACAACTGAAGTCTTTTGACCTGCAAATCCACAAATGAGTCTGAGTGGATGAGACTACCTACTCTGTTCTTGTTCTTTCCTGAATTTTCTGGTTCTGCTTCAGTCACTCTTTGTCTTTTAAGAACTATTATAACGACTTTTATTAAGAATACCATGAACTAAAAAAAACCCTTTAAAGGATGTTTTGCTCTACATCCCTCGTGACTCTGTGAATCATGTCAATGATCTGCCTCCTACTCTGTCACTTTGTCGCTCCATACGCTTGTATCCCTCTCTCCTTTTTCTTCCAACCTGTCCTTGTGTTCCTGTGTAACTGCCAGTTTTACCGCTCTATAGAGGTGTGCTATTGATTTCAGAGTTCAGAGGGAACCAGATAAACTTCCCTCAGCCAGCGAAATGAGGGGAAAAAAGAAGGGAAGAGAAAATGACACGACATGAGCAGAGCTAACAAATACACAAGGCGATAGAGAGGCAAAGTGTTTAAGAAAATGAAGAGGGCAGTTAAATCAATAAGCTTTGGATTAAAAGACAGCGAGAATAAGGGAGCGCGAGTGAATAGAGTAAGCTTTCCAACATATTATCCTTTTTTCTATGTATTCATTCCATTGACTGCTGGGTGCAAAGGTTTGTGTGTGTGTGTGTGTGTGTGTGTGTGTGTGTGTGTGTGTATGGGTGGGTGCGTCATCTGAACTGCAGCTGTAAAAGGCAGTGTCCTCCAGGCTCGCTTACTCAATACTTCATTCAACCTTAACATAAGTGCACTAGAACACTAGCATTAAGATGCAAAGCTTGAGAAAGAAAGAGAGACATGGAGAGCAAGTGGAGGAGTGACAGAGAGTAACATGGTTATGTTCCTGAATGGATTTTTTTTTCATATATATATATATATATATTTGTTTTATTCTCATTTGTGCGTACTGATACATTTAACACTGATTTCTCTTCTACCACGTGTAAATCACAGGAAATAACATACACATTTTTCTAAAAGATGCTTTTTCCAGAGTATATTTTTATTAAAAACTGTACATACACATGTAAAATATTATGGTCTCTGTGTTTATGCAGTTATCTTTAGTAGTATTTTAAAAATTAAATTCCCCCTACTTTGTATATAATTTTTCTTTCTTTATACTTCTTTTTATCCAACAGCCCCAGCAAAGATCCTGTCATTTGGGGGTACGGTAACTACTCCATGGATGAAAGAGGTGCGACTGCCCTGTAGCTCAGTGGGGGAACCAACCCCTACAATAAAATGGACCAAAGACAGGTGAGAATCCACCCGAGGGAGGTTATAGAAACCTGAGTGTGGTGGGCTTCTGTGAGTTTAGATGGTAACTCAATGATTTTAACATAATATACAGTAAAATAACGCTCACAGTGCCCTCATGAGTCCCTCGGCTTCCTCTCTCTTAGTGAGGACACAGCCATCCCAGTGTCTCTAGATGGACAGCGTCTCATTCTGGCTAATGGGACATTGGTGCTGCGCTCTGTCAAAGCTGAAGATTCTGGATACTACACCTGCACAGCCACCAACACATTGGGCTTTGACACCATCATTGTCAACCTTTTAGTGCAAGGTAGGATGACACTCACCTGTTGTTCATGCCTGACAGAGACAGAAACTGTGAGAAATACAGTGTACTGTTCACACAGTTATATTTTTCCTCAACAAAAAGAATCTATAATATTTTAGTACAGGTACTATTGAGTGGTTTACTCTGTGCGTCTGTTTCCCAGTCCCTCCAGACCAGCCTCGTCTAACTGTCTCCACCACCTCCACCTCCTCCATCACTCTGGCCTGGATACCAGGAGACAACGGAGGCAGCTCTATCAGAGGTAGGTGGCCCTTATAAGGCAGCTGTCTCTCTGTCACTCTTCCTGTATACTCTTTTTCCTCTTGTCTGAAGCCAGTTTGTGCTGTATAGGTGACACTATACAGAATTTATGCCTGAGAAAGTTGGATTTTTCCACAAAATTATATAAAAGAATGAAAGAGACCTGGTCTGTCCTTTGCTCCAGACACATTGTTAGTGTGCTGCTCTATTCATTTATTGATTGGCATCATGGTTTTATATTTCCCTGTTAAATATGTGTCAGTTTTATTATCTGTGGATTTCAGTTCTTATTTGTTCATGTTGTTTTCAATGAGCGCACGTTTAACGATGATCTGTCTGACTTGCTCTATTAACTATTTGGGAACATTATCACCAGACTTGAATTTATAAGACAGAAATGGACCTGGAGAGACTTTCATCCTGCTCCATACTAAAGAAATAGCTTTAAAAACTAGGAAGAACCATTTTAACCAATAGGTAAGGTGTATTTTCAAGCTGCCCCGTGAGTCAGCACACTGCCAGGAATATACAGAGAAATACACTCATTTGCATGTATTAGTTTGTAGAAAGAAGTCTAAACTTTGCAAACTGTGTGTGTTGGGTGTGCAGCTTTGCATTCAAATAATGTAAAACCAAATCAGCATTTGCATACATCATCCAGTGCGTCATACATTTGTGAAGTCTATCTGTATATTTTGTACGTTTACCAGAATGCATGTCTGGCTGATGAGCCATCTGCACAGTGTCAGCGTTAGACAGTGTTCAAATTCCTCATCAAGCATCTATTTTACATTACTACTGCAGGGGCATATGTAGATTGTTATTTTCTAAATGCAAACCATTGGTTGATACAAACAGGTAAACCAATGAACAAATCCTGAAAGGGTAATAATCCTGCAATGAGATATGAAGTTAGGTTCTACTCTTACTGTGTTGTGTTATTTTTTATTGTGTGACAGACAGAGGGTGACTTCTAAAACTTCTAAACAAACACCCCAGGATCTGCACATGTTAACCCTTTTAATGTTTGAGACACTCTCACACCATCTGTTAGAGACAGAGGAAGAAAAGAAAGATGAAACAATGAGTACAAAGAAACTGTGAGAGAAAGAGAGATTCAAATACACACTATTATATACAGATAGAAGGAAAGACAGACAGAGACGGAGGCTTAGACTGAAAGTGTCTCAGAGCAGGAGGGAGTTGGCTCTCCGAGGCAGCTGATTATAAAAACAGTCACCATATTGCATATCCTCATTTGCATACATGCTCAGTCAGCGCCATCCCAGACTTGGGTTTGTAGGTAACTAATGGCGGCGTAGATGCAGAGCAGCTAGACCGTTCTCTAGTCAGGGCTGGTGTGGGTAAGAAAATTACAGTCTGACACTGCCATCTAGTGGACTGGAGCAGTAACAATATCAAACAGTAATTTGTTAGGTTAGTGCAAAAAGACAAAGAATTATGTAAATAAAGGGGAAAATAAGAATTGTTTTCATACATGTTTGTTTGCAGGTTTTGTGCTGCAGTACTCTGTAGACAACACTGAGGAATGGAAAGATGTTTTCATCAGTTCCAGCGAGCGCTCCTTCAAACTGGACAACCTGCGCTGTGGCACCTGGTATAAAGTTAAGTTGGCGGCCAAGAACAGTGTTGGAGCTGGACGCATCAGTGAGATCATTGAGGCAAAGACGCACGGGCGAGGTGAGGATGGGTGACGCTGGTGTGCATAGTTAGCAGTGAAACGTTTGAAATGCACATTCAGGAAAATCGGGACACCACCCCTGTACAGTGTTGACCATTAGCCCACAGTTTGAATGCAAATATCACAAACTTACCAAAATATAAACCACACAAAAGAGATTTTAAAAAAATGTAATAATTACCCACCAATAATTAAAAAATGTAATCATGTTGTCTTTATCAGTTATTCAGTTCATTTTTTGAGTTAAACATTGCTTTAGTGGAATCACATACACCTACTTATACTGTGTTATGCTCCCTAACTACCTGATATATGGTTGAATCAGTTTTTTGTCAACCATTTTGCTTTTTTTTTTTACAGAACCTCAGTTCAACAAGGACCAGCCGGTCTTTACACACATTAACTCCAGCCATGCACGCCTCAACCTGCAGGGCTGGGCCAGTGGAGGCTGTCCGATCACCGCTGTCACACTAGAGTTCAGACCAAAAGGTGTGTTTCTGCTCTTCAAATCTGGAGTTGCTGATCATTTTTGGATGATGACTCTTTAAACATCAAACATTGGAAATAGAGAAATATTGAATATTGAGTGTGTTGAGACTCAGCATTGCTCCTATATGCATACTTGTTGCAGGCACATGGACTTGGCAGAATGTGCGTACCAATGCCACCACAGATGTGTTCCTGGCAGAGCTGCGTGAGGCCACCTGGTATGAGCTGAAGATGAAAGCGTGTAACAGCGCTGGCTGTGGCAACCAGAGCTCGCAATTTGCAACACTGGACTATGATGGAAGTGAGTAGGAGACTGTTAGTTCGCCATTCGACTTGGCTAAATGGCATCATTGTAATGAAATTCATTGTAACGTGAGTAGAAATGGGTCTAATAATCTCTCTGTGGGGGTGTGTGCAGGCACAATCCCGCCAATTAAATCCCCCCTAGAAAAGAACGATGACGTCAAGAAGTTGTTTTCTATTGGCTGCCCTGTGATCCTGGTCACTCTCGGGGTTGCGCTGCTCTTCATCATTCGCAAGAAACGCAAAGAAAAGAGGCTGAAGAGACTAAGAGGTGAGAGAATCAAAAGCAGAGGAGACATGTAGTAGGAATGAATTGACAAGGAGAACAAAGCAGTCTTTAGAGACTCCTGAAGCAAAAGCAGACCTCAGAGAGAATCTAGAATGAATTTGTTCTAAAAGATTGATGTGTTTGTCAGAGAAATAATTTGTTACGGTCTCTGCTGTATCTAGATGCTAAAAGCCTGGCAGAGATGCTGATCAGGTAAGACTGCTCTTTCCTAGTCACAGTCGGAAATATCAACTCAAGCCATATATCAAATGTACATTTTCCATTTTCTCCAAACCCTGAAAGTTTGTGCGTGTGCTTGTCTTGTGTTTCGGGATTAGTAAAAACAACCGCAGCTTTGACACCCCAGTGAAGGGACCTCCTCAGGGTCCACGGTTACACATCGACATCCCCAGAGTGCAGCTGCTAATTGAGGACAAAGAAGGCATCAAGCAAATTGGTGAGAGGAAGCGTGAGAGGGAACGAGACGGAGAGAGTCGCTGTGTGTGTTAATGTGTCTGTTGGTGACTGCAGAACCAACAGATTTGTATGCATGATGTGACTTGTAATTGTCCGATTTTAACCTAGCTGCTTCTCTGTCTCTCATAGGTGAGGACAAGGCCACTATCCCTGTGACAGACACAGAGTTCAACCAGACTGGGAACCCACAAAGCTTCTGCACAGGTGTGTCTGTCCATCACCCTGCACTCATCCAGAACACAGGTCCCTTGATTGACATGTCAGACATCAGACCAGGAACCAGTAAGTGCTCTCTCACTGTGTGTTTTATTAGTAAAGGTGCAACTGACTGAAGTAGTATTGTAGCATGTAGCCACAACTGTACCTCTTTATGACAGTAGTAGAGATGCTACAGGCTGTATCCAGTGTACATAGTGTAAAATCTTAAACAAAGCTTCATCTTCACACTTTTTTTTTTTTTTTTGGATCTGTTACAATCAATTGTGAATGGGGAAAATAAAGATAAACCGTTTTCCCGACTTTAAAAGGCCACTGTACAAGGCTGTCTGTACTGTACATGTGTGCATCTTTCTCATTTCTTCATCCACTTGCCACCAGACCCAGTGTCAAGAAAGAGTGTTAAGTCAGCCCACAGCATCAGGAACCGCTACTCCAGCCAGTGGACTCTGACCAAGTGCCAGGCCTCCACACCAGCCCGCACTCTCACCTCAGACTGGCGCACAGTTGGCTCCCAGCATGGCATCACTGTCACAGAGAGTGACAGTTACAGTGCCAGCCTCTCACAGGACACAGGTTGGCACATCACTGTGCAATGACACTTACAGCCATTAATATGCACATAAAAGCAGGGCTATTTTTCAAATGTGGCTGAGAATGTGTTTTTGGAGTGAGCATCATAATTGTAAAGCATATTAAACCTGGATAAAACTGTGCAGACCTCAATTTTCTTTCATTTGTCTTCCATAGATAAGGGTCGCAACAGCATGGTGTCCACGGAGAGCGCCTCCTCCACCTACGAGGAACTGGCGAGAGCATATGAGCATGCCAAGCTGGAGGAACACTTGCAGCATGCCAAATTTGAAATTACAGAGTGCTTTATTTCTGACAGCTCATCTGACCAGATGACCACAGGTACCAATGATAATGCAGACAGCATGACGTCCATGAGCACACCATCAGAGCCTGGTATTTGCCGTTTCACTGCCTCGCCACCCAAACCCCAGGACTATGACCGTGGCAAGAATGTAGCCGTGCCCATTCCACACCGCGCCAAGAGTGAGTAGTTGCTGCAGAGCATGAACCTTTACATT
Organism: Anabas testudineus; assembly: GCF_900324465.2. Taxonomy (NCBI): domain Eukaryota; kingdom Metazoa; phylum Chordata; class Actinopteri; order Anabantiformes; family Anabantidae; genus Anabas; species Anabas testudineus. The sequence continues at coordinate 17,823,243 of NC_046622.1, forward strand.
ACTGTGTCAGCATAGCAATATGAAGATGTAAGATAGCAATAAAAAAAGAATGATAAAATTATATATATGATCAATATGCTGATGATTCATAGTCTACACTATAAATATCATCCATCGGCTTATTTGAAGGTTTTGGTGGCCACATGAATTATATTGTTTTTCCCCTGTAGGTGACTACTGTAACTTACCCCTCTACATGAAGTCAGATCCCTTCTTCAGAAAGCAGTCGGTGCATCATGACCCATGTCCAGTGGTTCCACCACGTGAAGCCTCTATCCGTGGCCTGGCCCAGCGGGCGTACCACACCCAGGGCCGTCATGTGACTATGGACTCTGGGAAGCAGCAGGCCCTAACCATGGGGCACTCTGGCCTGTCCAACCTCACTTCCTCTGGGGCTTCATCTGGAGCAGGAACCGGAGGTGGTGGTGGAGGCAATGCAGGGGCATCTGCTAGCTCTAGCAGCTCCACACTTCCCCAAAGGACTCTCACCATGCCCGGCTCCTCTGCCTCAGTGGCCCAGAGTGCAGCAGCAGCTGCTGCCGCTACTGCTGCAGCCGCTGGGGCGTCATCATCTTCCGGTGGAGGTGCAGCAGCAGGGGCCACAGGAGGGACCCCTGGAGGTGCCTCATCATCCTCCTCCAAGATGGGAGGTTCCAGAGACTCTCTCCTGGAGAGCAGCTCCTCGGGCTTAGGCAGACTTCAGAAGTCGAGGGATGGAGCCGCGGGGGCTTACTCCAAGTCCTACACACTGGTGTAGTCTGCCATCACTGAGGCCTGTCACTGTAACTCTTGATATAATGCTGGTTAAGCCAGCTCTTCCCTGGAGCCTCTATAAGAAAAATGGGATGAGGAACATACACATGCACAGCTGACCCGTCAGTGCCTGCTCTGGGCCAGGCTGCAGGGGGCTGGTTGGGTTCCCATCGACACTACTGTATGAAAGGGTCCGAGTTGGGTCTCCACAGCACAGGGGTTTGCCTTTCTTTCTGCCTGATTGCTTTGTATTATTATTGTCTCATATTTCTCTATCTCTTATCATCACCCCGGTAATCACTTGCCAAAACTGATTTTTCTGTTCACTCCATGTTTTTATTTTCTGGTAAGGACACAATACTTATGCACAAAATGCTTTCCACGTTCGCTGTCTTGTCTTCTGGATCGAGACAGTCGTAGGATGAACCAGGTTGCTTGGGTTTCACAACGACGTGTGTCAAGGTTTTTAGGTTTTTAAATATATTGCTTTTCCGGTCTCTAATGGAAGAAGAGCTCATATCGCAGCATTGTGCCACGGCAGGATGCTTTTACTGTATGCATAAACCACCAATCTCGGTGTTACACTGGCTCTGAGAGATTGCTCCATCGTGGATTCATTCATTACGTAGAGGCAGTGGAAAGACTGTCATCTCAAATACCAGTTTTGAGACCTGGATAATTTTCTTATACATGCAATGGAAGACACAGCATAGTGCTCTTAACTGATGCTTTTATATACAGACTCAAAGCAGAGGTTATAAAAAATGTCAACCATCATCAAGTGAAAGATGAATCCAAATCTTCTTTTTTGTTCCTCTTGAGTTTTCTGTTTATTCTCTGATGATGGAAATATAATCTCATGTGCACTAAGAAAACATTAGAATGAAAGTAACAGAAACCTTCACAAGCCTGCGTGTGTGTGTGTGTGTTTGTGTGTGCGCGCGTGCGTGCGTGCGTGTGGGTGTACATGTGTAAATATATGTATGTAAACATGTGGCAGGCACACACCAACAGTGGACCTTTTTAAAATCATTCTGTATGCTGACCTCTCGGGCAGACGTCTGTGTCAAAACTGAACCCCCCCCCTCTCCCCTTGCCGCACTGTTCATTTTGTACCTGTGAAAGGGGGACACGGGGAGAGTAACGATGCTGATGCTGATGATGTAACACTATGATCCTAATTTGGTTCAGCATTTTGAACTTTGTTTTGTTTCGTGTGATCGCCAGCATTGCTTAGGAAACGAGAAACACTCCAGAGGAAATGGGTTCAGAAGAGTGCAATTACAGATGATAACAAAGGGGTTCATTTCTATCTCTTTTTTGCTCTTTCATGTCCTCAGAACAAAGAAGGAAGAGAACCTTTTATGATTCAACATGGTGCCACTATACCATTATTTCTTTTACTCATTTGTACCTGTACCCACTTTGTCCCTTTCCGCCCTTCCCCACCTGCACCCAGTCCCCCAGCATATCCATACAGTGTCACTGTGACCTTCTGCTAGCATGCAGGCTAGTCTAAAAGTCCGAAAGAGGTCGAATATGCACATGCATATGACGTGTTGTTTGATGTTCAATGGCAACTTAAACAAGTTGCACACATACAGCAAATTTATAGAGATGTATACAAGAGATGAGATTATAGACAGAGATCAAGTGTTAAGTAAATTTGCAGTTGTGTTAGGGAAATGGGGAGGGGGTTAGCAGAGAGATGCAATTTCTCTTCAGAAATACACTGTCTTCAAATCTAAAATAGGTGTTTTCAAGTCCCTCCACCTCACTGAGATTGAGTTTAGCTTTATGCATGGTACTGTATCTGTTCAGTTTTTTTATTTTTCCCTTTTCTTCTCCCAAAGCTTAATCCCATAACAAAGATCGTTCCAAAAAAAAAAAAAAAAGAGTTGCTCCAAATGTTTTGCAATTGTAAAACGTAACATCAGGGCTCTCGCAATAGAAAAAAGAAAAAGATATGATATATATGTTTGTTTTCAAAAGTATGTACATATATATTTCTATTCAAATATATAGCAAATATATGAATATTGAAAAAAGCAGAGAAATATAAAAGCCGTTCTAATTGAAAATATATATAAAAGATCACAAGACAATCGCTCAGAGTGGAAAAACTGCAAGAAGGAAGAAAAAGAAGAGGGAAGGTTAAACGGGTAGCACAACCATGGACGGGAGAAAGGAAGCAGTGTGAAAGAAGGTTAAATGGTGAAACTGAGGTTTGAGGAATGACCCCCTTGTGATTTTGTAAATGTTCCAGCTGTAACACCTGCGCAGCAGGCGAGCAGCAGACAGGACAAGCACAGTAACGTTAAATTATAGTGTGAGATTGTGTCGCTGGTTAACTGTGGTCTATGGCTCAGTGCAGAAAGTGTGGTGTTGAAAAAGAAAACAGTAAAACAAGGACAGCCTATACAGTAAGTGAGCCTATTGTAATATGTTGTATTGTACCTTCCAAAGGTGTGTTCATAAACTCAATGCCATTACCTGACTAAAGTTAATGAAGACAAAGAGACCAACAGTATTTCTGTAACAGCAAGTCCTCCCCAAACTCCAGGACTGCAGGCCAACAAACAAACCATACAGTAAAAAGGCTTCATGTCATTTTAACACTAGACCGGAGAGAAAAATACATTTGTTTATGGTTTTGGGATGCCTTTCATTTTGGAACTTATTTTTCAAGTTATGCAAATACTTGTTTTCACAAACACACAACGTGTGGTAATGGGGCGAGCTGCCTTACTCCAGCTGTATGGGTATGGGATGGAGTGATGAAATAAACTCTTGTCCAAACCTGCTTTCCCCAGTTCTTCAGTGAAGTTGCTTCCACTATGAAACACTGATCTTTTGTCAGTTTGTTCAAAGTAAATGTAACGTGTACCTTTAAGGAAAACTCCACCCTCTGACACTTTTACTCTGTTGCTGTGTTTATTATCAACTAGCAACATTTCCATATTAAAAAGGATAGTTGTTATATATGTTTTACTGATTCAAATTTCCTATAAATAAGTTCTAAGAGTACGATGTTCTATTCTTTTCTGCACGACTACAAGTGAACAGAACACGAAATACATTTTGAAACGCCTCATATTATTTATCACTGATGACAATATGTAGATAGAAACTAAATAAAAATTTGAAAATGTTTAAATATTAATAAAGTCTCTTAAGGGTGTAATTCTCCTTAAAATATAAAAAATATACTTTCAAACTGACTCCGTCTGTGTTCGTAAGGCCAGCTTCACATGTCCGACTTCCCCCACCTTTTCCACATCTGTTCAACTGATCAGATCTCCTCCCCCTCACTGTTCCCCTTTGACCAACCTATACAATATAATTTCTACTCCATAAGAGAAGACTCGTGTACATATGGAAGTGTTTTGTATAAATGACTACTATTTTCAACATCGTCACTAGAAACCAGGGCACAATGTAAACTTTGAACTGACGTTATTGTAATAAAAACAGAAGAGGACTTAATGAAAACCTATAGAATTATACAGACACTGCTTTATCTTGATTTATGGACCAGTTGAAATTTGTCTGAGTGGACCATGCATAGGTAACAATACTGAGTTCTTCTTTTACAGGACGTTTGGTTTCATGATCTGCTTTTAATTTAAAATCTTTTGATTTGTCACAGGTTGCTTGATTTAAAGTTTGTCTCTTTTTTTATTCTTATTATTCCACTTTTTGGGAAGAGGACAGCAGCATTGCATGTTCTGAAAATTTTGCTGGTTATTAAAGAAAAAGGGAAACGGTGAATTGAACAATTTAAAAAGGGGGTTAATTAAAACATGTTAAAAGTGCAGAGGTTGTTCGTTAAACTTTTATGGGGAAATGTTGCTTCAATTTGCAATTGCTTGTGTTTAACTCTACATTTTCTTTTCTATGAAAATGAACAAAAACAGAAAAAGAGTACTCAACACCTTGTGCAATAAAGCTATCTTTTTATGAACTGGGATGATATTCTTCATTCATTCATAACCATTGGAGATTAAGTGTCCAAGTGTTGCTTTGTCCAGGTTTGACTGTAATTGGAATGTGGTACGGCTGGTTTAGTTGTAAAATACGTTTGACTCAGTCCAAACCTTAACAAAAGCTCACTGAATAGTTTACCCTCAGTGCCCGACTAAGGGTCTGCATGCACTTAAACCAACATTTAGTTTGTGCAAAATGACTGTCCGTGTGTTCCAAATATATACTTTATAATGTCAATAGGACTCAAATTTTCACGTGATTGGCTGTTTGGCATTTATTTATTCATTTGGTTGCTCAGTGTCTTATTTCAATTTGAAACACTTGAGGTCTCTATTCAGTCTCATGTTAATGTTTCCATATCAGTGATTCAGCACCTGATTTAGATCACTAGAGGGCAACATGCTGCAATGAAACACAATGCAGACTGACAGTTTATTGAAATACGGTAGTTTGTCGTTTGAAAGATCCACAATGTCAAATTATTTAGAGTTTTCTTCTGTTTTAAAGTACCCAAAACACTGGTCATACACAAATTAAAGCATATTTACAGTCACTCACTCTCAGTTACTTTGTCATTGAAGTACCTGTAACTAACATTCAGATTCAGATGTTAAGTATAAATTAAATAGGAATTTAAAAGAGGGTACAAGCAGCTATTTGTGACATACTGATAGGTATGTCTGTATGTTACTGTTTATGTTGGGTCACTAATCCAGGAGCTCTACTATGTCATTATCATACAGATTTAATGTACATTTGCATATGAGTATGCATCACGTCACCACAGAGTTCATCCATCCTTTGCTGAATCCACATAGATCCCATTTGCTGTCTGTTGTCGCCCTGTCTTTCTGTACCCCGTGCCACCACCTCTCTTTGTCCATCTACTTGCCGTTCTTGTGTTTTTTCTGTTGGAACTTCCTGAAATGGGTCTGGATGGTAGCAGCAGCCTTTTCAACTTCAACCGGGCTGAGTGGAGGAATGGGAGGAGCAGCGCACGTCCCATTGCTGGCATTGGAGTCTGAGCACAACAGGACACAGAGGATAGCCAGAGAGGCAGAGGCAATAGCCATGGAGGCATTGTCTGTAGCAATGATTGAGTTCAAACACGCGGTTCACATGTTACATCTGATTCAAGCAGGCTATTTTTCTGGTTATTCGGTTGTATTCAGCCAGATTAGACAGTTACTGATATCAATGCAGAAAAATAGCCAGCATGTAAATGAATTATGTAACTGTGTTACTTACTCTTCCTGTACACGCCTATGCTGTTCCTCCGGAGGCCATCAAACTGTGAATTAAACAGAACAACTGTGTGAGTTAGAAGAAGCACTCGCACTGTTGCACAGAGGGGCAAAAAAATAGGAGTTTTTAGCATGTGGACAGGATGCAGTTAGGCTAATTATCAGTGTTACGATCTCATCTGGAATTTGGCAGAGACATTGTTCACATACCACCGACAGACAAATAAGCAAAAGAGATTTTGTTGAATTCCTCAACTCAACTGTACAAAATGTGCTGCACTTAAGGAATGAATGCGCATTTGTGACTAGACCTGTGCCAATGTCCTTTCTATCTACAGTTTGAGTAATGACCTCAAACACAAATCCCCTTGATTGGGTTTACAGCTCAAGCAGAGCAGCAGCAGGGAAGCCAGAGGCTGAGGACCAGGCCAGCTTAGCCTGCATACCCATCATTTTGGCTGTGGGCCTGAGTTCAGTCCCACACACCAGCTCCATGACCTCATCAGTGGAGTGTACTTGCTTCATAAACTGTGGCTTGACTAAGACGCAAGCTTTGTTGTTTTTCTTTGACGTCACCTTGTTGTTTTGACATCTCTCAGTCTGCTTCAGTTTTTTTTTTTTTTTTTTTGTGGGCTGATCACATCTCTATACCCATGCTTTTGGTTAACCACTTCCTGCAACTGTGCTCTCCATCTCTTTGCCTCTATTGATGTGTTTATTCACTATTTTCATCTTTGTAAAGGTCTAAGTCACAAGGAGCCTACAAAGCAGTTACCTCAAAATAAGAAATATTCACAACAACACCATCTGAATGACAGATGAACCACAATTTGTTATGCATCACATGTGTACTTTGGACTAGGACTGAAAACATTCTTCATTATGCTGAAATCTATAATAAAAGCCTGAGGAATGGCTGAATAACTGAGTTAGTGGATAGTGTTGATCTCTGTGAAAGGATTTATTGATTCACTGAGGTCCAAAAGGTCACTGTTTAAGTGAGTCAGAGGCAAAACTCAACTTTATTTTACTTTTAGAAATGTTCTGGCTGGAGCTTTTTGAGCTCAGAAAGACCATGTTTGTCCTGTTTGTCTTGTAAATCACATCCTCCTGTGGACATATATAGAAAACATAGAACACGTGACCAGCTTATATGCTCACATACTGAGTCAAGCTCGATTCTTGAACTTTCCACACGCCCCGTCTCGCCATTACATAACACGAGATTAGAATAGCTAAATTTATAAGAAAAAAAAACAATCACACTCACAAAAAAAACTAACTTCACTACAGTCCACTGAGGTAGAGATCTGGTCACCACTAACCTCATCTGCTCTGCTGCTCTTCCGACTGTGTGACACCGAGTGAACTTGCCAAGGCAAAGGCTGGGACACCATGTAAGGCAAAGGGTCCTGCTGCCGTGCAAACCGTACCCCTATCTGAAAATGAAAAGGACTGTAGTTTAGATGTGTCAGTGCCGGGGTCAAACCATGAAACATGAGAAATCCCTTAACTCCTAAAACTGAAGTTTTAAAACTTTTCTCCTTGGAATCATGAGCATTAGATGTTACATATATTAAGCAGTGGGTTATTAAATGAAGGAATTTTGCTTATATTTTGATGTTGTCCATGTAAGTCTGACAGTTGTAACATCAACCTAATCACACTTTGAAGCTGCTGGCATAAATCTGATTTTTATCCTACTCTAACAACTCTCAGCTGACTAAGAGACATAATGTGGTGGTTTGCAGCAAGAGGCCGACACCACAATGTGCCATTATCCTCAAAACATCAGTGATAGTTATAAATATATTCAGTATCCTGTTTACAGTAAATTAGAATACCATTACAAATGTAATATACTATGACTTACTTTACCTAAATAACTAGCAATACTTAGTTCTAGTATTATTTAGTTAGAATCATCTTACCGATTCTGCGACTCTGACCATCATGTACATGGCTGTTAGCATGGTGATCAACATCTTGACCGCTATTCCTCAGTTTCTCTATTAATCCTTAATATTCCTCCTGTTTTTGAAATGCTTTCCTCACCCCTGCTGAGGAAAAGACACGTCCACGCAGGAACAAATCCGAGCAATCAGGAATGCAACGAAGGGCTGCACAGGAGAGGTACAATTTTACACACAGTGTTTAGTATTTCCACTCACACAAGTTCCTTACACAACACACACACACACACACACAGAAACGTGCGCACACACACGCATGCACACACTTCATTCTCACAGTCTCTGACACACGCGGGTAAGACTGCTAAAGAGCTTTGCGGGACAGGAATAGAGAAGCAGTAATCTTTTCCTCTGCACAGCTCTTGTCCCTCAGGTGTGCTTCCACCTCACCTGGGGCCGAGGTAGATCAAGTTTTATTCAGATGTGTGGGATTGAAAAAATGGGGGAAAAAAAAGACCTATTGGTATTTCACTATACTTTCTTACTAGCTCAAATATCTTGCATTAAGATTGGTACCATGTCCGCAGTATTTATCATTTTTATTTGCCAACAATGCAGTTGTGCATATTGGTAATCGATTAATAACTGCATAATTGATTTATAATACATGGACATTGGTCCCGCTCTTGATCCAAAAAAAAAATATAATCAGTAAAAGGTATATTTCACAAGCTGTAACGTAAACATTCTTCGTTCAGTGATAAAGACACCAGTTACAATAAATACATCATGCCTTTTTAAAGCAACCATATAACATTAGAGTAATTATTCATGCAATATCAATGCACTAAAATGAAAAGTATTAAAAATGTGACCACATTTATGATCACGCTGTTTATTTCCTTATGCTCTTGTTACTGGAAAACGTTTTTGCCTATCTTAAAAAGAGGCAACGATATAAATGATAGATGCCTGAGTTAAATGTGGTCTTTATTAAGAAGTTTGAGTACTGGAAATTGTATCTAGTATCCAGAGTTGGATACTAGGAATTTGAGTCATTTACTCAAATGTTTGTCTTCGTAATTACTCTTATCCAGAGAGTTGTCTGAACCTGCTATAAAATTGTGACATAATCCTAAACTGAGACATTACAATGAGCTCTCAGTTAAGGACAGAAGGGGCAAGTTAAGGAGAATGGACCTCCATGAATAAAAGGGAGTGTCAGTATGCCGACTATTATTTGTGGTAATCAGAGAGATCTTTATCTGAGAGACTGCACATGACTAAGGGCTTATGTGCGTCATTGTCTGGAGCCTTGCCTCTGACCCTCGCAAACCATTGATAATCCCTTGTGCAGGTGCCAGTGAATGCACTTCACCCGTCTCTGAACTGTGAGAGGCTGATGCTCTCTCCTGTTATCACATTTGAGTATCAATTCATGTGAAGAATGTTTAAATAATCACTAATGTCATTTGTTTACACTGCCCTATGTGTTCCCCTGTGTGAGCTGTGACACCGTGTGCGTATGAGAGGTGTTGTTGTATTAGATAGAACTGCAGGAATGCCGGACAGACGGGTATATAAGCTCTCCTGAGAGACAGAGACACAAAAACAGCCGGCTTCAGATGAAATGTGAAGGACACTCATCTTCCTTTATCAAGCACTTGATTGAGGTGAACTAGGTAAGAACATTATTATGAAATTTGGTAAAAAGGATTAAATGATGATTAAGAATGATTTAAGGAACACAGGCAATATCACAAAGTTAATTAAACATTTGCACCTGTGTCTTACTTGTATGAGCAGAAATCATTTGAAGTTGTATGAGCATACCTTAGAGCAAGAGGAGCAGGAGAAAATAAGAAAGTAATTACAGAAACAGCCGGCTAACATGTTTCAGAAAGTTACCGCTGCATCTCGGAAAGAAATATTGTACGTCCTACTCTCCATCTCTCTGACAGCTGGAAATACAAATTACTTCACGATTTTATGGACAAATTATTGATGAGATTGCAAGATACAATACACTAAAGATTGAAGCAGTGGCTCCTAAAATCTGTGATGTGTTACCTCTCATGTGAAATCAGTTTGTAGTTAGATCTCTCTCTAATGTTTCACATGTCTAAATGCATTGTTAAATCAATTTGCATCAAAGAGATCTTTCCGCCCCTCAGTTCACCCGTGGCAGGGAACCACTTGACTAAATTAGGAAATGTATTTAAAGTAGTTCAAGCTAAATTCGTCAGCTTGGAAACATTCGGTTATGGCTTTTCCTCACAATCTAAAGAAACTATGGGTCACTCACCTAAATGCTGAGCTGTCAGTGGTGTCATTTATCTTCCTGACAGTCTCTTTATCATGTGAAGCCTGTTGCAGATGGGGTTTTAATTGTTGTAAAATGCCAAATTAAACAGGGAGAGGAGTCTTGCTTCAGTGAAGCGTGTCATGAAATGAAAAGTCAGAACAAACCAGCCTCCCTCTGCTTTCCAGACTGAGCAGTCCCCTGACATAGCAGGCTACAACATATTCGAGTGGTGAAGCAGAGCAACAGAGGTTCTCACATTTACAGATGCATGTTGTATTGTTGGTACTAGACTAAAGCTTAAGTTGCTTTTGACCGTGTTGTGTTGCGTTTTTATGCCAGTAATGGTTTTGTTGTGAATTTTAATCACAGGGCTCAAGTCAACACTTCACACTCAAAGGGATGTGGCTAACCAGAGAAGAAAAAATCATTTAATACAGAGACAAGAGAAACTCTGCTGGATTTATCATGTCATCCAAACTTCATAAGAGGCTGAGCAGCAAAGGGAAAAGTATGTTTCTATTTTGTTTTGTTTTTAAGTGGTTGTGACATCTCCAAAGAAGCTTCTTTTTATATCTTGTGATTTTACGATATATTGATGTAATGAAATATTTAGGTTAAAAACACCTCTTAACGCTCTCTTTAGTATTTAAACCAGTTTTAAATATCTGTTTCTATTTATTATTGGTTATATATAACAATAAATGATAAAATTATAAAAGGAAGTTAGAAATATTAACAGATATCTTTGACTGTTTCTTTAAAAAGCAGAGCCTATTGTTATTCTTGACTAAAATGACTAAAAGCTATATGAGTCACAAGTTTTTTTCTAATTTTAAACAAAAAAAATGGTACAGTTAACCACTGTTTTGCAGGTGTATTTTTCTTAGTAATTTATTCTACATATACAAATGAAAACATTGAGTATAACTAGAACCAAATGAAAAAAAGTCTAATCATATAACTTAGATTTTTAATTTAATTGGATAAAACAATATTACTATAGCTAATAATTATATTAAAAATTTCAAGTACAGCAAAACAACACCTAAATGATTGCTGTGTTTTTCTAACCAGGACCTCTAAAAGACAGTGCTCAGGCAGATGTTTTAAAGAAACTGGGTCTGGAAGCCTGCTGGACTACACCACTAGACCCAGTGTGTATGCTAGACATCAGCACTTGGACTTTGGAGAACCGAGCTCCTTTGGAGCCCAAGGATCTACCACATGCTTTCCTCCAACGCCTTTGGGTGCTTAGTCCAGATGCCCGCAATCCTTGCTGCAAACCAACACTTGATGCTCATAGTGATGCTAACAAATCCCCTGAGGAGACTCTCTGTGCTATGGGAGGAGAAACCCAGTGTGCCATAAATCCCCTTGATCTTGTTACAGCTGTCTTTATGTCTTGCCACACTTTCCTTCAGCAAGAGATCGCTGTGCGGATGGTGCAATGCCAGTTTGCGGTGCCCCTGGTCCTTCCAAACATAGATCCAGAAGAACCCAGTCAATTCCTATTGTGGCCTTTGAGAAGTGTAGTGGGTCAATGGAGGTCTCATTTGCCAGATGAAAACAGGAGGGTTCAAGAGGGGGATTTGGCAAGTACTTCCATGCCAATGGTGTCTTGTGTAAAGCTTGGTCAATGTGATGTCTCCAAGTCACAGGTGTTAAATCATTTGATGGGTGGACTCGAATCTTGCAAGGAAACATTTCTCCACAGGGGAATAGATGGAGGACAGCTGCCCCAAAGAGTCTCCAATGGCCTGGTAGAGATTGCATGGTATCGACCCACTGGAGACACTGCCAAAGATGTTTTTCCTGTTCCTCTAGTCATTTCTAACCTCCGTGGTGATGCCAGTACTCATGTGAAATGCATCAGCCTTCTATGTCAAGCATCTTCAGCTGTGGTTGTTTTCTGTGGGAAACTTAGCGAAAAACACAAACAGTTTCTTTCTTACTGCAACGATATGGCAAGCAAACTCATATTGATTGACCTTTCAGACACTGAAAAAAATGAAAACAAGGTTGTGGGCTTTGTTAATCAGAACCTTGAAGGATACATGGAGCTTCCCCAAGGATCGGTACTGCAAGGAAGAGCTTTGAGTGTGGAAGAACTGGCAAACAGGCTGTGTGTCACCCTGAAAGATCTGTTATCAGATAAAATGAAATTTGTGACACTTGAAACTGCAGCAAAATTAGCAGTGGCGCTAGGCCTAAATGTGGATGAAGGACCAGTCTGTAAATATGCAATGGCCAGAGTGGAAGACATGTTGAAAGGTTTAGATGAGGGATATACTCAATTTAGGGAGAAACAATTACCTTTGCAGGGGCCTTTGTGGAGTAAACTGGCTGAAATAGAAAAGCAGGAGAGTAAACAGAAAAAGGATGGAAAAGAAATTGACCCCCAACTGCAAAAAGAAAAGAAAGACATCCTAGTTGAGTTGAGCAGCTACAAAATGACCCCAGTGATGAAGAAATTCACAGATGTGCTTTGTACAACAGATAAAGTGGAGAGGACTTATTTCCTGACTTGGATGAAGTTGAGGCTTCAGCAGAAGCAAAGCAAAAAACAAAACAATCCAGTAGATCTGTGCACTAATCTGCAGTTAGAAACAATTGTTGAACAATCTAATGAGCTCGAAAATGGAATCAGTGATGAGATAGCTGGCGGTGATTCGACACATAAAGAGGAGACAGCTGAAGGACTGTCTGTAAATACTGAAGTAAAAGCTGTGTCTACAGATCAAGACATAGAACTACAGTCAAATCAGGTAGAATCTGCTGAGCCCACATATGATCCTGTCATAGAGCTGCAGCTAAATCTAAAATCAACTAAAAAAGAGATGCCAGGTGACAAAATGATTAAAACTAAAGTCTGTTTGGAGGAGCAAATTTTAGCTCCAGCCACTGGGTGCCAAATCCAGCTAGATGAAGCAGTGCTTATACAAACTAAATCAGAGTTGAATTCTTCTGCACAACAAAAGTACACAGATTTCTCTTTTGAAGATGAGGTTGCCCTGTGTTCACAGCCTTTTGAACCTGATCCATCCTGGCTGGGTCTTGAACATTTTTTGCGGGAAATGGGCCTAATTTTTGAGCTAAAACACATCAGCCCTGGAAGTGGAAGCCACAGTGTGTTGCGTCTCCCTAGCATAGCTGCAGACCTGCTTCTCTATGGGATTCCACTTGAAGTGATGGATGGAGATGCTTCAAATATCCCCGTCCACTGGCTGAGCAGTGTCTTTGCAGAGCTCAAACGCCGCCTACCTCAACAACAGTGCAGAACTCGAGTACTGACAAACCTTGGAGCATATCATGCTAGAAATTCTGAGGTTCTTTCTGCATTATTTGGAGTAAAGTTTCCTGGAGGAAGAAGAAGATCCACTAGAGGGGTGTACATGATTATCCTCTGTCTTCCTGAAAATCTTAGAAAGGACATGGAGTGTGACTTTCTATTGTTAATTGATGTAGAAGGTCTCTGTTTAAGGTCTCTTGAAAGCAAAAGAAATACCCATTTCTGTGACAATGAGATGGCCACTGTTGCAACAGGATTGAGTGATGTTGTATTGCAAAACATCTCTTCACATGCAGGTTCTGAGTTTGAAACAGATTTCACCGTCATAGTCAATGCTCTGCTATGCATCAAAGAATATGGCACTATGCCTGTTTGTGAACTCATGACCCAGGATGACAGAATAAATAGCTTATTACAAGCCTCACAGTTAAGCCGTGTTTCTAAAATGCTTCAGACTGAGACTGGGGACAGCGGAACTGACAGCGCTGAAAACTATTCTGCACAGGCCACAAGCTACATCACCTGTGTTACAGGGCCTTGGTCCAATGTTTCTCTCTCTGAACCAGGAAATAAACAGTATGGGAAGGCTGTGTTGAAGCTTAAGAAAAACCTGTTTGGTGCCATGAAGAAGTGTGTGGCTAAGTCAGAAGCCCCAGGTCTGCCTGAATTCATAACCCGTTTATGTGCTGTTTGGGATGCGGTGAAAGCAGAATCATTCTCCATTAGTCTGCAAAATACTGACATCGCTTTAGCATTCTCTTTAATGTGCACAGAGCATTCCCAGTGGGAAGATAGTGCACTGCAGCATATGGAAAGCTGGTTTATGAGGTCAACACAGAAAATCTTTGCCACAAAGGCTTCAGACTTTGGACTTCAAAAACGCCTGCTCAGTGAGTTAAAGGATGAAGCCAGAGAGGAGGTCAAATCAGAGGTAGACCAACTCAGGTCAAAATTAGAGGCCTATTTGATTAAAGATCACCTTCTCAAAATGCATACTGAAATCTTCAAGCCAATCCTAATGAGCAATGTAGATTACTTCCAGGAGCAAACAACCAAAGAGATAATACAAAGGTTGGAGACAGTCAGTGAAAGCCATTGCTCCTCCACACAGTTGAGAAAATTTGAGGCCTTACTCAAAAAGGAACAAGAGTCAAAGCTGCATGAATTAGTGGAGAAGAGCAAGTTAACCAAAGATCTCCCTGAAGATTCAGAACTAGAAGAGGCATTTGATGTTGTGTGGACCAAGACACTGTCAAACTTTGACTTCAGGGATTCAGAAGCAGATGATATTATGATAAGAGTGACAGATATTCTGAGAGACAATCTCATCAACCGCGGGCTCCAGAAACACATGAAAAAACTTGAAGTCATCGGCCAAAACCAGGCATCTGGTTTCCAGGTTACTGATGAACACTTTGGATACCGTAGCAGATTAAAGCACATCTTTGAAGACAACAACAGGCTGCAGAGGTTACGGGCTCAACAGGTAGTATGCAATATCACAGAGGAATACAATCAATTTGTAGCAGAGAAAACGAGCTTACCAGCCGACTTCTCAGACGGATACATCACAGAACTGTTAGAAAAAGTTGAAAAAGTTTTGACTGAAAAATCGATGGAAATCAGAACAGCTTTTGAAGTGGAACTGAAAGTTTATCTCTGCAGTGCTGCATGCCAGGACTTCCAAAGAGTACATGACCGCTATGCCAAGGATGCAGAGCTTCTGAGATGCATCACTGCAAATAAGAGAACATACTTAGCAGAGTTTATCTATCAGTTCAGGAAGAAGGATCAGTGTCAGAGGGTGGCCGAAGCATTTATCTCCATGGTTGTCAAACCTACAGTGTTGGACTACATCTACAGACCATTGGGAATGCGTATTGCAGAAGAGATCACAGCTAAGGACCAGCTGTTTTGGTCCCCACGTGCCTTCCATCAAAGCTTGCTGGAAGAACTGATAAAGGAAGATCACTTTGAAAGCTTCCAGGAATACTTACTTTCATTTGACAGCTTTAGACTGAGGAAGATCCAAGAGAGAGTAGTAGCTCACCTCTCCGAATCAACCTATTTGGATAAATGGAGGCAACAGAGACTTGGAGAAATAATTGGAAAAATTGCAGCAGCAGTGAGTCAAGTAGCAGAAGGCAACAATGGTGGGCTGACTGACACAAAGCCCCTGCTGGAGAAAGTGTGTATCACTTTGGAGTTAAATAGAGATGTGGATATTAGAAGGACTCCTCTGGATGGACCTGTCTTTAGCATTACTACTGAATGGGATCGCTTCGTCACATGTCTAATGGAGTTATTGGCTTCAGTTAGATTGGAGCTTGCCCAGAAGTTCTCCCAAACTGTGGATATCACCCAACTACTTCAATGCCTCCCCATTCAGCCCCAAGACTACATCTTCAGCAAAGTGAGAGGCTGTGACAAGCGATGTCCTCTGTGTAGAGCCCCCTGTGAGATGGAGGAAATGGGGCATGAGGTTCACAGGGCTCGGCTCCATCGACCCAAAATCATGCTGCATTATGATTCATCTGCTCCGTCTTCTGACATTTACCCTGAAAGCTTTACCCAGGGCAACTCAGGTCAGAGCAAGGATGCACAGCACACATATTTTGCATGCAGGAAGCTTCATTCCAGCTACTTTGATTGGAACGTCTCCCCTGAAGATCTTAACAGTCAGGCACTCTGGGTTTACTGGAGGTACTGTATGGTTTAGTAATTCCTTTGTGTTATTAAGCTAAATAGTAAAAGTATTCTGACACATAATCTGTATATTGGACACAGTAGTATTCAAAAGTATATAA
This sequence comes from Anabas testudineus, assembly GCF_900324465.2. Taxonomy (NCBI): domain Eukaryota; kingdom Metazoa; phylum Chordata; class Actinopteri; order Anabantiformes; family Anabantidae; genus Anabas; species Anabas testudineus. The sequence goes on from NC_046622.1 coordinate 17,839,541, forward strand.
CTGACCAACACAGGTCTAATATTCTTTAATTTGCAGGTTTGTGTTGGGAAGGTTCAATGAGAAGTTTGCTAAGGAATACAAGAAGGAGCCAGTAAAAATTCCTGATGAGTGGAGGAAGATCACTCAGGAGGAGGCGCTATACAGTCTGAAGATAGGCTTCCTCACTAAACTGCGCTGAAATGCTGAAGCACTGTTCTGTGCTGTGTGCTGTATTTATCATACTACATTTTATTCATCTGGGTTTAGTTAGTTAGTTCAGAATGTAGCTTGGCTTTTACCATTGACATTAATGATAAAACTTTAAGGTTAGTTGGCTTGTTTTTATTATTTGCCATTCCTTTTGATTAGTCAGGTACAAGTAAAAGAAAATCCTTTAAAAATTCTTGTCTACTTATTACCTTGTTCCACTGCTTAATGGTATGACAAAACAATGTGACAAATCTTTGTAATTTAAAGGAAACATTAATGTAGATACATATTTTTTATTTTCTAATTTAATGTCTATTTCTATATTTCTACAAATAATAATTATGATCATATTATTATATTAAGAATTATTATATTCTTCATATCATCATATGTTGAGTCCATGCAGTTCAAGCATGAGGAAACAGCCATTTAAGAGATAATGTGACCTGATGAAGGAGCTGCCACCATCTTTTTACTGTTCATGATAGAGAATAATGTACCTGCAAGGAAGGGTGCTAATGACCTCACACACTTGTGTTTGAAGACAAAGCCAGATTCTGAGAAGATATGGCCGCAATATCATAGGTGCCTGAAGCGACAATGGATGTGCCAGGCCAGCACGGCGATAACACTAACGTGCCGCAGTTTTAGAAAATTATGTGAACGTGCATGTTCCCAGAATTGATCCTTACCACATCCAATGTCTGCTAACTTTAATCAACACCTTCTTCAGGGATATTATGCTGAAGATGATCTGAAAATGAACTTACATGAATCTTTTTTTTGCCATTCCCCTTTCATTGTTGAAAAATTACGATTTACTGCAATAAAGTGCTCCTTTGAGCAAACGGCTAAATATTTTGAGAACCTTGACTTTCAAGATGCTAATAAAACATTTCACTTAGAAGGGTTGGGGGAAGAATTTCCTTTTAAAACATAAGTTAAAGGTTTTGGGCAGGGTAATGTCTTTTTCCTCATGAGCTATGGTGCTATGCTTTATAAACTGTTGTAACAAATCCATATCAAGCTGGGGGAATGATAGTAATTTTTCAAGAAATAAGCCAAAGCTAATGAAAAAAACCTAACAAACCCAAACTGTCATGCATTCTAAAATCTCCACATATCTTGTCACACTTGGTGGGTTTAAATGCTGCATTTATCATCTGATTGCCTCGCAAACAAAGCATAAAATACTATAGTACTGTAGCATTGACTCCATGAGTAGACAGCATGTGATCATGTGCATCCCTCTGTTTTTACCATGCAACTATCAGAGTATTTACAGTATGTTAAATGGATCTAATGGGGCCATTCAAAGTATTCTGCATCACTTTGTTCCAGACATAGCAACACACTGGTAGAGGTTGCACGATGCTGTATGATGCTGCTCTCCTTGCCCTTTTTATTGAACGTTGATAAAATGAAGAAGGATGGGAGGAATCAAAGGATGCAATTCACAAGATGAGGGCAACACAGGAAGAAAGAATCCCTGGTGGCACAATGTTGAGATGTTCAAGGTTTATTGGCTTGTATGAGTATGATACACTTGTTTAACTCGTTGTTAAACTTATGGACAAAGACAAATGTTTGCATGGACAAAATACTACAGCAAGTTGTTTTTGAAGTTGTGCATTTAGCTTTCTTTTTAACATAATAAATTATGAATTTACATGATTCATTAATTAGGATTTGTCACATATGCAAAAGTAATATCTTATAATATAGACACAGCTGTAAAATAATTACTTTTAAACTCATTAAATTGCAGTTGAAATACTGGATTGATCTGTGAAGGTACTACTACTTGGGGTTCAGTGCCTTGTCCATAGACTCATAAGACATGTGGCTATAAAGATCCAGGTATTAAGCCACCAGGTATTTGAGTTGCATAGTATTTTTTTTTTTTTGTCAAAGAAGTATCATCATTTTTTTCACCCATGACCTTAATCTCTAGTTTGTTTGGTTGTTTTTCATTCTGTCTGCTGAAGGGAACACATTTTGTTACATACTGTTAGTATCTCAGTCTGACTTCCGGTCTGGCAGGTCTTTATTTTGGCCCTGATTTATCTTTTAACCTTCTTTTAACCCCCCTTCTTGTTGTAGGAGGATTTTGCTCTTGCTTGCTTGTCCACTCTTTGTCTAATCAGTCTGATGCTTTGCATCTGTGGACCTTTAGCTCCAGCAGATGTCTTTATCACCTTGCATTGAAGTCATAGTGATGGCAAACCAAAACAAATACAGATACATGGCAACATTACAAGTCTGTGAAGTAGTTTGAAAACCCTTACCCAAACTCTGGAACTATTTTCTAAATTCCTGTACACTTATTTTACTGTCTCTCTCAGATTTAATTAGAAAATGTGAACTGTTGCTCACTTCACCGCAGAAGTAAAATACAGTTAGACTATTTACACAGTCTAACATTATAGTTAAGTTACTGTAATATCAAAATCACATCATAATAGTAATAATAATAATCAGAAACTATGTTTGAATTAGGGTTAGAGTTAACAGGGCCGAAGGTTTGCAGCATCATCCAACATTAATTTGTTGCCGTTATCACAACAAAATGTGATGTTGCCTAAATAGTGGAGTGGTAAGACCACCACCCTCCATGTGGGAGAGTATAGAAGTAGAATTTTGGACATTGAACCGCTCTGAGTTAACGGGCTCAGTGTATTTCACTCTCTACAGACTTGGTGCTTGTAGAAACATTTACCTGCTATTCTCTCCACTGAGTCTGTTGCTTCTTAGAGATTGCATGGTCGATGTCAACAATGGAGGCCACCATCCTTTTTTCCAAACCTGTTAATTCCAACATGTTTTAGGATCATTTGTCCTTGTTTTTTTTGATAAATGGCCACAGTATGGTTCAATCTACTATGTAGTGAGATAGAGAACACAAAGCAGTTTTACGGGGCAGGGTTAGGTCTATTCCATCACCTGGCAGGTTGATTAAGCTGAATACTCTGTATGTTGTGTCTCAGCAGAAGTCAAATAACACTGGGACTTTAATTTTATCTAATCAATATGCTCTGTCTATCATAGCCCATAACAATAAAGGAATAAGCTGAGTTAAAAATTAATTGCTGGTAACATCCTTTTGGCACAAGCTATAGATTCATAAATGTACCATCGTTCACCATTCACAAACAGGAGGTTTCAAGACACTTTTTTCCTGTAAGTTTCCTGTTCCAATTAGATAACAGTCAATAAATCAAGTCAATAAACTGGCTTATTGTTGTTAACAGGAGACCAAGCAGAACAGACAGACATATCCAGCCAGCTGAAGCGAGAGAACAGTTAATAAGATAGGATGCCGGTCAAAGACAAATAATGAGACATATAACTGGCAGCAAGTCGGACATGGCCAAACACATAAAGCACCGTGTATGTGTGTAGAAACAGAAATGTTCTGGCTGCAGCCAAAAGCTTAACTACTGGCAATTCAGGTCACAATGTTAACTGCGAGATGTCACATTTTTAGAGCTAAAATCTCAGCTCGTGGTTCAAAATGTTTTTTAGGGTACACAAAGCAAAGCTGAGAGCAAAGTCTGTAAACAAAAACTGTGCAGGCGAACAAGTGTCAATCTAACATGCAGGCTGCCATAATTAAATCAGAGTACATACAGAGTGGTATGGAGTGGTTGAGTGCATAAAATATCCATAATTAGGCTCCCAAGAATTATAAAAGGCTGCATGTAACCGAAAGTGTAAATAACCCCTAATCAGCACATTCAAAATGTTATAAAATCCCATTCAACCACCATGGTTTTCCCCAAGGTTTGGCATTAAGTTTCTATTATTTCAACAGTACTTTTTGGAATAATTGTACGACTTAAAATATTACCACAAATCCGATGATTATGTCATTTGTTTAAAGTGAGCAGACAGACCGTGGCCTGTGACAGAATCTGGGAACTTCCAGAAAGAACTAACAGAAGAGAACTGAGAGAGAGAGAAAGGAACCACAAACATTTAGGTGTCAAGTTCAACCGTCCCTCGATTACAGTTGAATTTCAAATACAATGTATCCGGTAGCCTTGGTACTTTCCAGCTATAGGTAGTAAAGTTAAAGCAGCAAAGCCTTGGTGATGGCTTTCACTTTGACTAGCAGTCTGAAATGTGTGTAGATAAGATAGAAGCCTGAGCAACTGACAAGCAGAAAACGTCAGTGTGACATACAGGTAGATCTCAATCTGCCCAATAAGTTCTGATTTTATTGTAACTGCCAGCCTCCTTACAGTTAGTACACGTTATTGGACCACAGAGCAACTTATCTCCAAGCAGTAAAGTGTGTTTGCTGTCTGACAGTCTGCGGTGAAATGAAGGTGAATCAGGGTAAAAGGAACTTCACCAAATGCACCACTGAGTTCCTGTTTTTGTGCACGGAAGCACTAAACCGTTTACTACACTATTTGAAGTGTAAAGGCCAGGAATGGTGAGTGGTGCTGAATCTGTGCCACCGCACGTGTCAATATTTTAAAAGATTGGAGTTAGAAAACTGAAGTACTGTTCTCTGTCATTCTGACACCTTAAATTGGCTCAAAGCCACATCAATATCAGGCCCAATTTCTATTTAAAGTGTTTGTAGCTCTGACAGATTTTCATTCCTGACTATAGCAAATATCCAGCTAACAGCTTCACCAATACCTGTGATATGCAGCTTTAACCTTTTCAGTCCGGCAAGTGGGAGTGAAAAGACTGACTTGTTACCAACCTGGGAACAGATATCCAAGTACCAGCTCGTCGACATTCATACGAAACCGATTCATACCAAAAGAACAGGTCAAAGGTAAAAAACAAAAGATCAGAACACTTGTTTTTTTTTTTAAAGTGTGTGCAGGTTATAATGTATGTATTAAAGGACAAAATGAACAGAAACATGTGTAAGCTTTTGTACATTTCAACATACACAACACAATTGATATGATGCAATTTTAATAAGAAAAACATCAGTAGACGATCAGGAAATGACTCAGAGACAGAGTGTTTCCCTAAATAATAAACAAATAAGTGAAAAAGATCTTTACAGAGATACATGTACTCCAACTGTGGTGAAACATCTGTACATGGTATGTTTAAAAGTAGAGACAGCAAGCACACACCAGTAACAGTTCTTTTTCATTTGGGGAGGCATTACTTCTACACCATCAGATATCCAAATCGAATAAGCAGCAGCAAGTTGTGCCTTCAGCTAACAGACATCACTGTAGTTCTCAAACATGCTCTAACTATGTCCTGTCTATATTGTCTAGCAGGTTGCTGCTATTCTGGCTCCGGCACTGAGCAGCAGACAGCAGCATTTTTATCATTTAAAGTCGATAACCATCAGTGAACACAGTGACGAGGGCACGTTGTCATTTGCCACAGTCAAACAACAGTGGGACACACAAGAGGTTATCTGTAAAAATCCACTGACAATTATTCTCAAAATAAACAAAAATGTTCATTTTGGAAGATGTGAAGATGTGTGCATCTTGAGTTTGGAATGAGACATTATGACTTGTTTACACTGCTCGTGTTTGCTGCAAGAACTCGTTTATAGCCACACAGTTCATTCAGCTATTTCAAGTCGTCTTTGTAGTTTTTCAGCAGAAAAAGAAACATTTGCAACAGCTTACTAGACAGAGTAAATGTGTTTGATGGGGCAAGAAAGAACAGGCAAACTATGGATTGTCTCACTGCTGGACCGATTTAACGATGAGGCTGCCATTGAGGCATGAAATCGAGACTAACAGACAGTATGTAGCTTTCTTGTAGCTACTTTCTGCTCATTTGTAACCATGGATTGTTACCATTGGCTTTCTATTATTTCTCCCTGTCTTATTATCTTCAATCAAGTCTCATAAATTCTTCGCTAAAATAACTGCATGTGTTTGGTTCATGTTTTTTGCTGAAGTCAATAGAGTTATTTTCTATTTCCACATTAAAATTGCTATCCCTCTGGTATCACCCTATGCACTAATCCTCTCAACATGGTCAACCATGTTTTATATCCACCTCATCTCCCTCTCAGCTTCCATCTCTACGTTTCCTTCCCGGAAGGTGGCATACAAACAGACATATGGAGGTCTGAGCCACGATGGGATGTGCAACCAAGCTTATCTGCCATGATTTTTGTTAGCAAAGCTGTCCTGAAGGGGCTGTGAATCAAAATTACATAAACTGTGACATCCAGCAGGTGTAGTGCTGCGCCGCTACACCCTTGTTACAACAGAGTTCAGTGGTAATTAAAATCTGACCTTTAATAAAATTGTGAAATAGTGTTGGTTACTGTAAATGTAGAAAACAGGAAAAAGCTGTTTTCTAGTGCAATGAGAGCAATGACACTTTAATTTTCTGCTGCCTTGTACTTTTGCTCTTTGTCCCCAGAGGGAAATATTGTATTTCTTACTCCACTACCTCAGCTTATAAAACACAATGCATTGTTGAAGATTGTTAGCTTTTCAACCAAATAGTCATTTATCCTTTCAACTTCTCAAATGGTTACCCAAGGAGGCAGATTTCTCCAACATTTTACAAAAACCTTCATATTGCTAATACTAATCATCTGTTCCTTAAATAAGAGTTGGAATGGAGGATGTTTGTTTGTAAATGCCAAACCCATTTGAATACTTCCTCCACAATTACAGGTCTGATGAGTTAATAAGATATACGATTAGTACACCCAGCCCATTCTCGTTTGATGTAAGATAGAGACACTTGGTCAAGTTCACTTTCGTAAACAGTGATGCCATTGGGCACATTAAGTGTTGGTATGAGGGCTTACAAGGTGTCAGTATTTGACACTGTGGGATGATGTGTTGGACTCCACTAACTCCTGAGGGAAATGGCTGGCTCATTAGCTGCTGAATACACCAGTATGTTCCCCAGCTAGTTTCTAACTTTGTGTATCTCCCACATAGTGCTGAGCAGGTAAGTGCACTGGTCAAAGCTGCCAACTTTTCAGAAAAACTTGGAGTGAGATATGTGCCGACACATACAATGTCCCCAGTGCACATGCCCAGCCATTTTGTCCAACATTAACAATATACCAAACCTGTATGACATGGGTAATAACTTGCTGCTATCTTCTTTAAAAACTTTTGTTCATGAAAACAGAATTATAAAGAGAACATAAAGTTAAGATAGAACAATGCAAATAATAATCTAATAATACAAAAGATTACCGATACATGCATTTGTTGAAAAAACAATGCTGTTCAAACTAACTTTGAATCAACGTCTATGGTGCAATGAACAGCATGTATCCCATAATATCATGTGAGGCATAAAAAACAATGTAGCAATATGCTTTTGCAATAAAAGAGAGGCAGGAGATGACACAACATTTGGCCCATAAATGGTTTTGCCCACACATATATGAATAGAGGTGCCTCCTGACTCACTTATGTCTATTGGGGACAATGCGTCAACTCAGTGTGCAAGTGTGTGGCTGCACACATACTTTACGTACACATCGTCTCTCACATTAAATATTGCAACTAACTGAGTCAAATAGGACTTTGTTTTGGAGCATTTTGGGTCTATGGTCCAAAAGTGTGAATTGGTAAGGCACAGTGATGAGCTGTAATGAATATAAATTCAGTCCCAAATATTCAACCTGTGGTTGAGGTAGCTCAGTAATTCATTTGGGGGTGTGGTCCATGAATGTCCCCCCATAATGCAGTAGCCTGTATCTCACCCAACAAATTTTAAAATTGGACCATAATGGATATGTGTCACAAATCTGAGGAAGAACTCCATTGCCAGAGACACACAGGGTACAGGAAAGAGTTTTGAAGGTTTATTTAAAATAAGAGTACAAGGAAAAGTCAATAGTTTTACAGACACCAGTTGGGAGGAGAAGGTGTAGGATGAGTGTGGAGATCTGGTGATCTGGAAGAGGTGTATGATGTCACGGCCAAGATGGGCGACCAACAGAGAGCATGTGGAGCAGACAGAGGCAGATGGAGACGGTGAATGTCGGGAGGTCAGGGGCATTCCAGGTCATAAACAGTGAGGAAGTTCAAAGAGAAGTCCGGCAGGCAAAATCCACAACAGATAAGGCAGTCCAGGTCAAAACACGAGGAGGTACACAGAGTCAAAGCAGGGAAAGGAACGCAGATCAGGAGGGATTCACTCACAGTACCAGAGGGTCAGGCAAGAGGCAGGGTCTAGGGCAGGCAGAGTCTGTAAATCAAAATGGCAGTCCAAGACAAACACTAGATAGTTATTCAGAGGTTGAAAAAAGACTATTTGGCAGATGGGAAAGGTAAACTGGTCTGTATACTGTATATAGTCCAGGGGAAACCAGTTGCAGCCAATCAGTGATTGAGGGTAATTAGGCTGGGAGGAGGAAACAGGAAGTTGACCAAATAAAGGCATGGGGGGGGGAAGACAGGCAGCAAGGAATTGTGACAGATATGTTTTTTGTTTTGTTTTGTTTTTAACTTCATTATTCTAAACATCTTAACATGAGTGATAAAAATGTGTTTTGGGTGCATTCATCTCTTTTGCATCCTACTCCCCCAAAATACCACCAGCCCCCTGTTCACAAGCAGCAGAATTTTTCACTCCTGTATTTGTCTCTGTATTTTGCACAGATTGGCAAAAACACCCCGCTTTAAATTTTATAAAGGCAAAAGTGCAAAATCCACAGTATCAGTAGATGAGTTTGTGCTGTTTTTTGCTGGCGTTACCAGTTTGTACATGATTTAGTGCAAGCAAAGCTTCAGAAAATCAGGCCCAATTTAAGATATACTCCCCCAACATAATTCTTATTTTAACAATCATATTATTTTTTGCTACGTGCATTTAAATCTTTGGCTGTCCTTCTTACCTGTGAAATGTTATTCCTTTTTACTCTGCATTGTCAGTTCATTCATCAGAGCATCCAAAACCAGTTTGTTTTCTGCTTCTTTACTGGCCAGCAATGGGAACAGTTTGGATACAATATGGTGGTGTAACAAACTGATTTCCTAAGCCCTAATGCAGCACATGTGTCTATATATTTGGTTTGCCTGAATAAGCACCATAGTAGAAGACAAGGCAGCCTACTGTACCTGATGATTGTTTAAAAAGTGTTTGGCATGATATAAAATAGCTGACTCATCAGAAAGAGGCTGGAGTTCATTGATTTTAGTTTTTTTTTTCCACAGACAATAGTTCTGAATATAAAATTGAAAGTGTGGCATGAAATAAAGTCACACTTAATGCTTGACTATTGGCAGCTCTGGTGCTGTACATCTACATGTGATAGCTTTTTGATGTAACTGGAAACAATAGTATGAGAGTGGTGAGACTGAACAGTGAGGTTTTGGCTATGATATCTAACAAGAGTGCTCCCACATATGGCAGCAGATGTTTGTTGAAATTACACCCCTTTTGACATCAGGCGCAAAAATGGCAGCTGCCCTCTCGTATAATATAAATACATATTTCCGCCCTAAATGGTCAAAATGGTTGAACAAACAAAGCAATATGGTCGGGATTAGGTATAAAACATATAAACAGAGGCTGGACAAAGTAAAAGCTTCTGACGTAATGGTGGCAGTATTCGACTATTTCGAGGAGTCAGTGGGCAGCATCTTGAACTTCCAAATAATACTAGTTGACATACTGATATGCTATGTTACAGTATGGCAACTGTAAAATATTGATTTAAGATTATTTTAGTAAAAGTACTTTTTCCACCACTAAACACCTGTTTAGAAAATATGTGTGATTGATGAAACAGTAATTGCAGCTGCTGTGGGTACTGCAACACCTTTTCTACATTCATGGGAGGACACACATTTACATAATTAGAACTGCCTAAATATTCCAAAGCCAAAATCACTGTAAGGATTTATAAAGTTCACTGTACACATAGTCACTGTCAACAAATTAATAAACCTCTACAAAGAGACTTGCAGCAATTTCACAGGCAGTCTGTCAGGCAATTGCTGTGACACACCGATAACAGGGTTCAATCCATCCTGACTAGCTTAGTCATACATCTACAGTAAACAGAAGCAACTGTAATTATTATTCAGTGTAGAGGGGCAGTTTAGGTAATAATGCATGTGTGTCATAAACATCCAACATTAAGTGTTTAGCAAAGATGAAAATTGGTTAAAAACCAGTTGAAAGATAAAATGTTTGGCATTTTGTGCTTGTCACACCACCAAACCAGTATTTCTGTTCTTTTGCTCTGTTATTATTTGTACTATTCATCTTTAAGACCTGCAGCTGTAATTCTCCTGAATACCTCTGCCTTTTCAGTCCCCTTTTCTTTGCAAGCTTTCCACAGAGGCGAGACAAACTAATCAAACATTTAGTTTTCTTTCAGGCTCCTACAAAAAAGATCTGCCACACAGGATTCCTCTGAAATATAGTAATCCATAGCTAATGCTTTACCCTATCTGTCTCTTTCAGCTCTCTCTTTTTTGCTTTCAGCTCTCAAGGGTTTGCCGGGATAGCAGGCTCAATTGAGTGTTCCATCATGTATTGAATCGCTCCCTCACCCCAACTGATGTGGTTAGAAATGGTTGGAAAGAACCTGTGGAGCAGATTTCTGAGCTCAAGTGTCAGATCCTCATCACATGTTCGAAAATAGAGACAATAAGGAGCAGCCTTTACGAGACAGATGGAGAGAGATGAAGAAAAAATAGCAGAGGGAAAACACTCTGGACATTATTTGATGCTGCTTTTATTGATGCTGAAGTCGATTTGATAGCAGGGGTTCCACCGTCACAAAGGGCAGTACAAAGATGAATTGGTACAGGAGTGACAGAACATGGCTTCATAAACAATGCCTGGAGTAGACAGATACCCAGGCTTGCATATGGGTGTTCATGTTTTTAACCCCTGCCTGTGGATTTTGTGATCAGAACTGATTTGATTTGAAGTTAAAATAATAAAATGCATCTTCTTGTTAATGGCTAAATAACGCTATTATGACTAATTTTGGTTCAGTAACAGGACATCCTCCTCACTCAGGAGACTAAGAACTAAATGTGATTTACTCCCTCTCTCACACGGTTGCTCATTTTCTCTGTTATTCTTCTTCAGGTGTGGGAGAATCTACAGGCAATCAAGGCTTTCACACAGCAAATAAAGAAAAAAAAATAGGTTGCCCTCTCCCCTGAGGGCAAATAATAGGTTGCAGCACAGGTCCTCGCAGCATGTAGCAAGGGCTACATTCAAAAGTGTGTTTCTTTGTGTGTTGACGCGTGGGTGTGGGTGTGTGCGTGTATACGTGGGAAATGTGAATGTGTGTGGATGCAGACAAATAAAAGAGAATAGGTGGGAGGGGGCACAGTTTATGAGGATTTGAGGGAGAGCGGTTATGTGGGTCCCTTTTTCTCTCTCCCTCCGTCACTCTCACTAAGTGCTGAGTGAGACAGCACCGTCTCCCTACCCGACTCTTCATCTGTGGGCTTCTCTAAAAGATGCCGAAGAGCACACCTGACTAAAGATTTAATATCTATAACTAGAAAGAAGAGTGGGGAAGAAGAGAGGGAAACAAAGAAAAGAGGAACATACTGAAGAGGGACCAGGAATTTTCTCAGTGTCTCCAGTTTTAAACATCTGCACACAGGTAAGATCTCTTTCCGCTGATTTACTGAATGCATTGACATTTACAGATTCACACAGGCGTAGAGCCACAAACACAGCATCAACATTTTCCCACAAATATTTGTTTTATGCAATATGTTTTGCAATATTATGTAATTGCCCATAATTAGACATCACAGTTGAATTGGAGGTGCAATTTGCATAATTATCTCATTATAAGTTTTAGAAGCAATGCTGTGTTGCAGATCTTTGCAAGAACCTTATACAAGCAACATTATATAGGTAAAAGACAGGAACTGCAGAAAGTAATGTAAGGTGTGATAGAAAACAACTTTCATGCTGAAATAACTTAATTGCCACTACAAACACTCCCATAAAAGTGGTCAGATGGGAGTGAATGCAAATTATCAGCATTTGTCAGCCTTGGATGACTTGAGAGGCAATGAGCACTTTGATATGTTTTCAAAATGAGCATCAGTCCAACAGCAGTGCACCAAAATGAAAAAAAGTATCTGCGATCAGAGTGCAGGGGCATCAGACTGCCGGCAAAAACACATAGTATTTACATCGATCCTATGGTGTGAAATAAATAGCTGTATAATAAATACTGCACAGTTGTGTTGTTCATTTTATACTGATGCATTTTACAAAACATTATTACTAGATATTTTGTAGGCTGATGGGAAGTTTATGACTTTGTATGTTTCTGTATGTATTAATTTATATGCAATATATGACATATATGTACAATGATCGCCCACAACATCAACACCAGCTCATTGTGTTAACGTGGTGGTGCATGAAGAAACAAAATAAAATTCCGCGATAATCGACAGGTGTCAGAAGACACAATGCATCACAGCTTGCTGCATATGGGGGCTGTGTCATTGCAGACTGGTCAGAGCGCCCTGTGCAACACAACAATAAAACCTCCAGGTGGATTTAATGCAGTGGGGGATTTAAGTACACTATATTAAATATATGTTGTATTCTATTATGTACAATACAACATATAATTTCATTTGACTAATGGAACGCTGTTACATTTCACAATATCTAGAATTTTTGCATATATAAATAAACAATTTATAGGTAGAAATGACAAAATGACAAATGAAGTAAAGCAGTTAGAGAATGAAACTTAACAACGCAGTGAGACAAAAATGATCCACCGTGCAGTGTCTCTGAATGTACTTAAGGTTTGCCCCCTCCGCTTTTTTTTTTCTAGGTGACGTGCAGCAGAATGACTCATTTTAACAAGCTCATTCCTCCTCGTTGCGTTTAACTAATTGTAAAACACTGTAATTTGGCTATTTCTTTCTTTTGATGAAGCATAATAGTCATAATAGTCCACATTGTAGGTAATATTTTGTGTGTTGATATAGTTCACACAAATGAGCCCTGCCCAAAACATTTTCTTTCTATCTGTATTTTTAAGCACAGTTTGGCTTGTAGCCAACTTACTACAAGTGGTAATTTCAATACAAAACCCCAGAAAAAGAGACTTTTCTGGTAATCTGCAGCACCTGTGGCACTAACCATCTGTTTGCATCCTGCCAGCATAAATGAAGACAGAATGACAGCGCTGAGAGCTGCACAGCACATCATTTATGAGATCTCTTGTTAGACGACATCAGGAAAATGATGAACTGTTTCTCACATTATTATAGCTATGACATCTAGTCTGACAAGTAGGCAAGTGGTTTTCTCATCTGTAAGTCAATGCACGAATACAAGCTGATACTCTACACTATCAGCAACCATGAAAACATTGCTGACCAGTAAAAACACTGGGAACTGATCAGTTCTGCTTACTGTTATCCAACCTCTCACAGCCTAACAACCTTAAAACTTGAAGTGTTGGTTTAAATGTGTACACATGAATGTGTACATCTTAAATGGTGATGAGTTGTCCCACCGCCAATGCTATTAGAGAGGCTTTGACCTCTCTTAATGAAAGGGTCAGCAGGAGATAATAACATTTAGCCAGCAGTTGCCCTGCAGACAAGATGTTCTCGTTGCAGAGTGAAATTTCAGTGTACCAATTTTAAAAGACCTAAAATCACCCATTATCTGGATCACATTTTCATAATAGTGCAGCCCACACAAAACATCTCAGTTGTGGAGATGCAACCAGAGATTTACTATTTTATTTTAGTTTTATTTCAACTTAAAGAAAGTGCAAACTTTTTATTTGATTTCAAAGTTTAAAATTCAAACAAAGACGAACGCCAGTGCGTCGTCTCGTCAGAATGACATATAATGAACACTGACCTCATTTGTGTGTCTTATTTGTCCAACCTCTGCATCTGGCTCTAGTTCTGTCTGGAATCCTCAGCTGCCACTGAGTGAGATAAAAGTAGGATTTATTCAAAGCGCTCTGCCTGGGAAACGTCAGTGGAGTCAGAGAGAGATAAAAATGAATGTAATGAAATGAAATATATAGGAAAAGAGAACAGAGAGAGTCGTCAGGAGTCGTCCTTCCCATTTTGCATTTTGAGGGTTCTCAATTCTCATCACGCCTCGCAAATTAGCTGCAGGGTCTGGATGGTTTCCACAAAGGCCATGGCAACAGTGTTACTAGGCAAGGGTGGGTTACTTCCAAGCTGTCAGATAAGGTAGACAGAGTGAGACCAGATGGGATCAGAAAATATATTTCTGCTGTTGATTATGGACACGTGCATAACAAATTAGAAATTAAAGACACAGCAGCGTTTGTCATTGACAGACCTCGAAAGTGGAGAGTGCTGCATGGCAAGTAATGGTGACTAACAGCTTTTCAATTGGACATGGAAAATGTTCTAACATGTCCTTTGGCTGATTGCACGGATGTGCTACAAACACCGGATCACAGGAGTGGATCCATCTGCAAAGACTGTATTACCGCTCTCATTTACATTGGCACGGTGGAAAAACTCAGCCTTTTTTACTCCAGATTTTTTTTTAAGATTGTTCTTTGCTTATGATTTATTAGTGGGAATCAAACAGCCTTAACAGAGGTTTCAGTTTGACAAACTTAACATTCGGCAGCAGCGTCTCAGTGGGCTGAAACACAGTGTAATTGGGATCACAACCCTGTTTTTGGAAATAATTAAACTCAGAGGGTTGTCAGCCATGACTTTATTCCATTGATAAAAGGAGACCCCCAAATTATGTTCCCTTTTAACAGTGTGGGTGACTTTTATAACCTCATTAGATGAACTGTAGAAACAGGTAGCTCTGGTTAACCTGATATATATCCTTGAAATGTCAAACATGACAGTCTAAAATCTCTGTTTGGTTAACACCTGGTAACTGCATATGATTCATATGCCGAAGCATATGTCTAAGCATATTAATCACATATTTTCCATACCAATCCCGCCCTACAACCATCTGCATTCATTACTATATGTGTCTTCTATGTCTGTCATTTGTTAGCTTAATGCCACGGTTAATCTGTCAGTGCACCAATGACTGGATGGATTAACATTTTGTGACATTGACATTTTGCGATAACATTCCTATAGCGATGTTCCTATTCCCTGTGGATACTCAGTTTGGCAATGCTCAGATTTCTTTTTCTCCAGCATCCTCATTACATTGACCTTAACAAATTTGACTGAAATTGAAATCAGCTAAAACTATGTATGACTTCTGCTTTTACAGAAGATGCTTACTAAATGTTACTATGAGAAACAGCATAATAACAAAACCGTGTTGTGTCCCTCTGCACATGTGCTCATTCAAAACACAGAGGGAGGCTGGTGCTGTATTTCAGCTGCATAAAAGCCATGTCCTGTCTGGCACGGCGTGGCCCCCTTGAACGCTACACTCAGTGTCCCCCTGTGAACTAAGAGACTGGACATGGGTACAAATGTGACTTTTACTCGGGTATGCTGTAGGCACATGGTTCAGGCTCTACTAATGAGGTCACTAAAGGCTTCACGTGGAGCTGTGTTCTGTTTTTAGCTTGACTACAATTTAGCACATTTCCTAATCATGTCCACATTATTTGACATGGTTTTCTACGTGATAATCCACCCACATAACAAATCTGGATGGACACTTTGGTAGTTTCCCACTACAGTGGTAACCTCGCAGCAGGAGCAGCATAATCCACCTAACCACACAGTTTAATGTCATGACTAAATTTAACAAAATGAAAACACATCCCACTACTCATTCATTTTAATGAACTGAAATTCATTAAGACGTGGGTGTTTTATGTTGTACTGGGGAGTAAATTTTAAGTAGCACTCACTCTGTGAGGAATATCAGTGAAAAACAAGTACACTCTAATAAACTCTACACAAATGGGTTCACTTCACACAGATAGTTGGCTGCAAAACAACATTGCATTCATGAGCTTTCTTCAAAGTATAAAAGTCAACCTCTAATCTATACAACAGCATCAAATTGCATCTTTATAGACATTTCAATCAATATATACTTTCAACTGCATTTTCAAACAGACCTTTAAAAAATCAGTTTGGCCACCAGAATAAATTCTCTATGTGTGAAAAAATGATCTACGGATAAAGGTCAGTATTTTTTTTTTTCTTTAAAGGAAGAGAAGTTGACATTAACAAAAAGATTAACAGACATCAGAAAATCATTTCAAGTGCAGGCTTACTCAGAGGATGAGGTGTTTTTGCTATTAACTGCCAAAGTTAAAAGGCCACGCAGTGATGCAGAGCAGGTCTGCACCAAACTACTTGCATGACACTGTGGTTGGAAGGTGGTGGGAGGAATATACAATACCACCACTGACAAACAAGACAGGGAATAAAGTCCTGTACATCTTCCGTTTCCTGGCACCAGCCTGGGCCTGTTTAAGCTGTTCCACTAGCTTCGCCAACACATAGAGTTTTTTTTTTTCATATTGAATTATTGCAGCGTCTACAGTATATGTCTTCGATTTGAGAGGTAGTTCAAAGTTTTCAGTGCTGAGTGGGAGGTAAGTTGTTAAATGCAGACATGATTGAAATCAGTGACTTATTAGATTGTGCCACTATATAAATTACATATTGTTCTGCAGCATATTGAGGAAAAGAAAAGGACAAATCATATCACATGGTGAGGTGGCTGAAGCCTTTTATGTTGTAAATCACAAAATGAGGGCTACAGTGGTTACAGTGGTCTTACAATGCCAGTGTAAATCATCATCGAAAGTTTCTGGAAACGTGTGTCATGTCTGTGCTCCATGTAAATTTGCAAGAAAATTAAAAACTGTGACTTGAAACAGACAGTTGCATGTCATCACATGTAACCATAACAGGATTTGCTCTGAGAGCTCTAAAAAACACATTGAGCTAACATTTTTACATTCTTGCACATCCTACCAGTTTAAGTTATTACTGTGGACCCCTACAGGCTACTGGAAATGATACATACCAAGCTTTTGAAGGGAACGACATCAGTGTATTTCAGCATATGATATGTCATCGCCTTGCAGAAAAAGCCCATTATCTTGGATTGTTCCCTGGATAAGTCAATGAAACTTCTTCACGAGAAGTCATTTACTATCGAACTCAGCTCATTTTTCATCACACACAACAGAGTGCCTGTAGGTACTGTATAATTTGCCTCTTCCCACATCATTTTTAGAAAAATCATGCAGATGAAACTCAGTATCTTGAAATAAGTCAAAATAAATCAAATTCACTGACAATAATTCACTAACATAAATAGAATGAAATATGAGTCTGTTAAATTCTTGCAGGGATGAAGTGGATGAGGGATTAAATAGAGAAGCTATTGTACAATCACAATAAACCATTGACAAAGCAGCCTTATTATGGGTTTTGGAGCATCTTCAACAGCAGGTGAAAGGTCTAAGCAAACAAAATATGCAATTCATTTAGTTTGTCCTTCCTTTTTGTCTGTTATTCTTGATCATACTCTCCTCTATGTTTAGATCGGTCTCCAGAGACATGGATATCTTCATGGATAAAGATTTCAGTGTGACTGGTAACAACAGCCATGAATTAGGACAAGAAAGACTTGAAGGCGTCAAAACCCAAGGACTCAACCACAGTGACCCCCTGGACATGTTTGTAGGCATGGAGCTGCTCCTTCGGTTCCGACCTCTCTTCATGCCTCTTTACTGCATTGTAGTGATCGTGGCTGGTGTTGGAAACTCCTTCCTGTTGGCTTGCATCTTGGCTGACAAGAAACTCCACAATGCCACTAACTTTTTCATCGGTAACTTGGCAGCTGGAGACCTGCTGATGTGCTTGAGTTGTGTTCCGTTGACTGTGTCTTACGCCTTTGACAGCCATGGTTGGGCTTTTGGTAGGCCGCTCTGCCACTTGGTCCCCTTTGCTGCAATGTGCCACAGTGTTTGCATCAGTGCTTTCACTCACTGCTATTGCTGTGGACCGCTACATTGTTGTAGGTGAGTTGGTTAAGATCGTTTCTGCTGATTTGAGGTACTTTTTATAATCATGAGAAGTCAAAACATTTGCAGTCTTTAAAAACCCTGTGGAGAGTTTAAAAATCTGCTTCTTTAGCACCACATACTGTGGGTACAAATAGGATCTGACTATTCATTAGGCATATTACATGTAAAGAGAGTAAAGTAGAGTCATGCTTTGATATTTGCTATGTCGTTTATTTTAATCTGTTTCAGCTCACCCGGTGCGGAGGAGGATTTCTGTGTGGGGTTGTGGTGCTGTGACTCTGGGCGTCTGGCTTTTATCTCTGGCCTTGGCTGCTCCTCCTTCTCTCTATACACGCTACCTGGACCTGCGACCCAGTGGTATCGACCTGGTTGTTTGTGAAGAATTCTGGCCTAATAGTGGCAATCTGCGGCTGCTCTACTCCTGCTTCATACTCATAGCCTCTTATATGATCCCACTGCTGTCAGTCAGTGTGTCCTACTGTGCCATCACTGTGAGCCTAAAACGTTATTCAGTGCCTGGAGAGCCATCTAACAGCCAGCAGCGCTGGAGCCAAAGGAGGAAGAGGACTTTCTCCATGCTTGTTGCCTCTGTGCTGGCCTTTGCCCTGTGTTGGTTGCCTCTGCAGGTAGGTCTAAGGCTATGTTTGGTCCAAAGATAAAGCCAAACTGCAAGCCAGTCTTAGCTGGACTTTTACTCCTTATCCAAACTGGATTTGAGGAACATCTTGATATGGGAGATAAAGTTTGCATTCTTCTGTAGATATCTGAAACCAAATCATAAACTTGAGAGCAGTGAATTGATAAAAAAAGGCAAGATTACTTTTTATACATCATCAACCACAGAAGCTCATCATCAGGTAACTGTGCCCAGAAAACTATCATTACATCCACAATGAGCCATGCGAAAGCCAAACAGACATTATATTAATGGAAGAAGAGGGAAGACGATTTTCATTGCAGCAAGGTTTTACAGATGGGACACATTTTACAAAAGTGTTCTGCTTACATGCAGATAACAAATCATGACAGTGTCACATTTCACAGCTAATTGACAAATGCATGTGAATTGCAGTTACATTTTGTCTTGCATGTTCTTGTTATGATTAGTTATAATTGGTGAAAAGGGCCAGTGGAAATGGTCAAATATTACAATAAATAAATGTCAGACTACATGTTGCTAAGTTGGCGAGCTGGGACCCTGGCTACCAATGCCAAGCTGTCACTTGTAGTAATTTTAGCATCAACATTCAACTGAAGTATCTTCAATATATTAGTGCATGCACTTCTGTCACAGTGTTTTCACATTTGAAATGCAGTTACAAGTATTTCTATGTCGTTGTGTAGGTGTTGAACCTGCTGCTGGACTTGGACCCAGACTTCCACATCATAGGGAAGCGCTACATAAACGTCCTACAAGTCTGCTGTCATTTAGTGGCTATGAGCTCTGCATGTTATAATCCCTTCATCTATGCCTCACTGCACAGCAAAGTGCGCATGCACCTGAAAGGCTACCTTTGTCCTTGTCGCAATCGCCAGAGGGCGATGGTGGAAAGAGCCACGTCCCGGAGCTGATTTCCAACCTCGCCTACTATGATACAACTGCTGTACTTCATCAGTACCTGACATGTGGAGCCCTGTCTTTACCCGCAAGCTAACACCTGCATCCTCAGCACCGATGTCAATGTTTAAGGTGTTCAGGAGAAAACGTCTCATCATACATTAGCAGATTTCTTTATGATTCTCCAGCATTTTGTGACCTGAAGATATTTGGACCACTCTTGTACAGTGTCACCATGAACAAGCTAAAACATAGATTCAGACTAGACTGCGGATTAGTATGGCGATTAAGGAAATTGAGCCACCCATTGAGATCCCTGTTTTTTTCTTTGAAAATTGAGCTGGCAACCTAGACTCTAAGCATATCCTGCAGATTTAAAAAGGTCAGTAGGGGCCTAAACAGGCCCTTAGGCCTCAGTGGTTCTGTAGCAGCTTTATGCTGGAAGCGGAGACCAGGGTTGGCTATTCTGGTCACAGGGCATTGTTCTATTTAAACAGTAAATGCCTGACTTCAGGGAGCTGACCGAGCAATGAACTCTTCTCAGCATACATGATTAAAGACAAAGACAAGGACATGTTGTTTTCTTTGGCCCTGGTACTGAATGGCTGCACTTCAAAATCTTATTCTAAACATTAATTATAGCTCTCTAGCATTACATATTGCCAACATCATATCCTATAATGTTGGACTACACATTGCCTGCCATTTTTGGTGTTTATGTAGTATTTATTTACTATGGTTTGGCTCCACAGTCTAAATTTGTGAGTCATCTGCGTACATGGATACATAAGTTTGTAGTTGTGCACATACACTCTGTATTGTGCACAGTATATGTGGACCTGAGTGGAAAAAACAATATGTGGAAGATTAAATTAGTTTGTACAATTCAGTTTGTTCATCAATAACTCATGAACAAAGTCTCAGTGCTTTGGCTGTATTTGGAAAACATGACACAATGATCGAATTAATATTCAGAACATGAAAAAGTCACCCATAAGCATCTCTGTGCTGACTCCTGTTGCGTTCCCATGATTACTGTTGTCTTTGTTTGTCAAAGCCTGGGTATCAAGTCGATGTTTGAACACCACAGAACTGATTAATGTGATCTAAATTACATTCTAAGGCTTGTTTCTGCGACCCACTGCACATGTGCACTAGTGTTTTCTGTCCTGACCCCATCTGTGCACTCCGCTCTGTCAATACATTTGACACTTTTTCAAAGATACTTTTCTTAGTCAGGGTGTAAGCACTTTCTTAATTTCAGGAACTATTGGGTTTAGACCTACAGTGCTGAATGTCGGTGACAGGCCGGATACCACCCAGCATTTCACTGTTGCAACAGCTCTTTTAATACATTTATGGCGATGGTTCAGTACATTTGAACTCTCAGTGCACTCTTGCTCTGCTCAGTGCGCAAGGGTTATTCATTCATTTAAATGTAAATATACAGTATCGTAAGGGTTCTCACTGTTATTCAGTAAATAAAGGAATCAATGACATGAAGTTTGTCATCAGTTTGTTTCAACCAACCTTTGACTATACAGCACAAAAACACTCATGTAATGCATTATAATCAATGTAAAACCATGACATTTTGGGTGCAAAAGTATGATATTACAGTATTATGCTGTTTTCACACTAACAAGCACATTGTAAGCTTGTTAACACAGGCCTTGACTGACTCTGGAATAAGGAGATTCTGGCTATGACCTGTTTGTATGACTTAGAATTGTTTGTACCCCAGGCTACCAGACAGATGGCACTGTGTAGTCATCTGCTGACGACAGATGACAGGTTGCAATAGTAAAGGTGAAAGAGTGAATGTATCATGAAGATCTTTGGCTAATGC
Organism: Anabas testudineus; assembly: GCF_900324465.2. Lineage (NCBI taxonomy): Eukaryota > Metazoa > Chordata > Actinopteri > Anabantiformes > Anabantidae > Anabas > Anabas testudineus. Next base: position 17,861,066 of record NC_046622.1, read on the forward strand.
TGAATCAAACACTGAATCACACATATGTTATCTTGTAAGCACAAAAAAAAACTGGAAAAGTGGTGTAAAGCTGTAAAACAATTAGTCTGAACATCTCACAACTAAGGATAGGGCGAGTTTCACAAGTCTGTGAAAGAAAATAGTGCAACAATTTAAAGCTATAATGTGTACTATAAGCTAGTGTCAGCATGTGAATCAAAATAAATCCACTTTGCTCCTGCTTTTTGCTCTGCTGTGTTCTTCTATCATCCAGAACTGCAATTTCAGGAACAACATTTATCAACGGTACACGATATTCACAGATTAAGAATCAAGAGATTCCAACGTTTGAACATTTTCTATGGATGCAGTGTCCTGCAGAGCTAAAGAGAAGAGCGACCATACAACTCGTTCTCAGCACACAGTTCAAACGCAAGCCTCTAGGTGCAACAGTGCACTCGGCATGAACAACTAACACATCTGTGAAAGCACTATTAAAGTGCCATTCAGACAATCCAGCCTTTATCATGGACGGCTTAGCTTGCTTCAGCAAGACAAAGGCAAAGCACATTCTGGATGTATAACAACGGCACTGCGCTACAATAAAATAGCGTGGGTGTTAAACTTGCCTACGAGCAGTCCAGACCTGTCACCCAAGTCAAAACATTTGGTGCATTGTGAAATGAAAGATGATGCCCTGAAAGGTTAAGCAGCTGAAATCCTATATCAAGCAATGAAAGGAAAAACTTTATCATTGTCCCAACTTTTTCGAAGCTCTGCAAGGCATCATCCTCCTTGGCATTTGTTCTTATGTACAGCATGTCTGTGTAGTGCTTCACTCTCTTTTAGCATGTCAAAATGATAAATATCCTCCTAATTGTGCTGCTAATGAAATATCACATCCTCAATGCTTGGGGTTTTTGTGGTTCATAAATGCATTTAGGTGCTGAAACTTGCTGTTTCATTAAAGATGAACTTAATAGCACAGTGGGCAGCAGGATAGCAACAGTGCCATAGAAATATTAAATGATTAACATTGATTTCTCATTATGGTACAGGAAAACAAAGTTTACTTTCTATTGAGTGCTGTTTTGTATGTAGTACACTACTCAATGCAACGCTAAAATAACTTACAGCAAAAAATAGCTTTTCCATATAATGCATTTAGCAGCACTGTGCATTATGAGGCCATGAGTCAGAACAGCTAATCAATGAAACCATATTGATTTGCCGAGGAGTCTGGCTACAGTCTGAGTTAGCTCATTAAAAGCTGAGTCTACAGAAAATGGAATAGACCACAGGATGATGGACTGCAGCTTTGGGTAATTTCTTTAAACTTCACTGCATTTTTACATTTGCAAATATGGAGTCTAATCACTTTTTCAAGCAGCGCTCCTTCAAATTGGTTCAGTCTTTGCCTGGTAAGAGCACTGAGGTGAAATCATAGAGAGTGATAAAAACATAATTTGGGAAACCTTTCCTGAATTACTATTCATCGATCTTGCTTTCTTCTGTAGAGCTATCTATTGACCTCAGGGAAATGTACAATGTGATGGGGGCAGATGAATCTCAACAGTCACTTCTCTTAACAGGCTGAGATTGTTGTTGGATGTTTTTCTTTTTGTCAGCAGCAGGACCAAAACATCAATGCATTAGTCCATCTCTTAATACTTCTCAATACAACCTCCTTCATTTGTCTGTGGCATAATAATTAGCTAATATAACTGGGCACTGTTTTGCTTTTAGCTAACATTTCTCAAAAATTCTTTAATTTGTTATGAAGGTGTAATTTTCGCTGGTCATTAGCACAAACAGTACAGTATGATGCTCCTCTGAGTATTTCAGGCAGCAGGGTGGTGCATGATGGACTCAAAACAAACTGCCCATGTTTGTCACAATGAAGGAACATGTTACTCAGTGCGACCGTGTGGCTCAGTGACACATTTGTAACAGTTTTTGGTCAGAAATAGAGATCAGACGAATGAATAGAGCGCAGATGAATCAGCAACATCAGACTTTGGCTGCACAAATCCAGGTCCACGAGACCTGAACTAATTCATTCATTTTGGCCTTTTCGTGGGCTTTGTTGACAATATCACCAGTCTTATCCTTCAAGTAGCTAATTGGCACTGAGCAACTATGGCAGTCCTGACTCCTGAAAATGCCAATCATATACAAACTAATTTGCAAAAGGAGATATGTTTTGAAAAAAAAAAAAAGAAATTGTGCCTCAGTTATATTTTCATCAACATAATATTGAAACATTTTAAAGAAAGTAGCAGAAAGGTCACAAAATGTTAGCACAATGTTTACTTGATAGTATATTTGATTTGTTTTCCTGCAATATGTGTCCATTATGGCCTAAAATAGCATTTAAAGTGAGCATAATGCAAGCAGCACCTATGTTTCCATTAAGCCCCATAGGCAGCACATTTTGGTAAGACAGGGTTGTTGTATATCATATGCAGACCAAGAAGTCTACAATTTCTTTTATTTTAGATTTATTGATGTTTTTAAAGAAACGTACTGAAGCGTTCAGTAACACATTGATGTCTTCTAATAAGAGCGTTATTGATGTCTGAGAGCACCACTGTGTGAATAATGGACTAAATATACAACCTACCAGTAACTGCCTTAAGCTTGGTTATTTACTTTCTACCTTTTTATTTCTTTTGCTCATTGTTCCACATTAAAGTGTGCACATGTTAAGAAATTTTATTATGTCAGGACAAACAAAACAACACAGCACATAACATAGTAGGAAAAATAAATACATGAAGCAATCTAGTTAACAGCAAAGGCACAAAAGAGAACAACATATGCAACTGAAAAATAGTAAGAAAGTATGACCCACCTTTCAGTACACACACACACCACAACACACACACGCGTCATATGAAAGTGAGTGTGTTAACAGATTTTAGGCTTCACAGTCGGTGTCAAATACACACACACACACACAGACTCAGACATACAGGTCTGCTGACAAAAGATGCAGCACACGACAGTACTGGATTTATGAGCTTTATGTGGGACCATAACGCCAAAGGGCCTTGCTGTATGGGGATTGTCATTTCCTAAGCCTGTCACTCTCTGTGGAAATCTTTTAAATGTCAAGTGAAAAATTCATCACATCACCACATGTTTTGAGTGTAAACTGAACAACCTCAAACCAAAGCGCCTGTTCAAACCACTGGTTTATTTAAATTTTCCATTTCACTTATCACCAGACACTGAGGAAATACGGTCATGCTAATAAATGCTTTTAAAGGCATGCTGTGGAGCTAATACATTTTTAGCTATACAATCACAATCACAATGTCCTTGAACAAGACTGGAGGGAAAACACAAGGGCTCTTCAACTCCAGCATTGTCTGTCCACACATCAGAAGTGGCAGCACTGAAGAACTCTTGGGGCAGCTGAACCTGGGACTACAATCCAATTATAGTGATCTGTTATTCAACCCCCCCCCCACACACACACACACACGCACACTGTGCGAGGGAGGGAAAAAAACAAAGGTCCACAATGTGTTTCTCTCAAAGGACGTCTCATTGTCTGTACACAGGGAGTTTAGCCATGAGGGTTGATTAGGAAATGTAAATAATCCTGTGACTTACTCGCTAACACTGCAGATGGAGAATTATGCGTAATCATGTATATGTATGCATACACACACACACAAATGTAAAGGTGCACTTGACACCCGCACACAGCTTCCTTCTTATATTAAATTATTATTGGGCTTTCCTCTGTTGCATGAAGTCAGAACACAGCTCTCCATTTTTGTCTTTCGACGCCTCGTGAAGAACATTTTCACCTCTTCTTGGACTCCATTACTTACCAGAACGTACAGCACAGGGTCCACCACACAGTTCAGACTGGACAGTGCCAGGGTGCATGAGAAGCCTAAGTGCATGTTTTGTTCAAACTGGCAGTAACTTCCACCTGGCTCTGTGCTCTTGCTGCGGTAGTAGACTAGTGAACGCGCCAGCAGCATAATGTGATAAGGAGCGAAGCAGATTGAGAAGATTCCAATCACCCCGAAGGACAGCAGGCGGACCTTTCGTTTAACCTGGGCGCTGAGGCCAGGACTCTGACCTACAGTGGCCAGCACTCTCCAGTAGCTCACCGCTAACACCAGCAGGGGCAACAGGAAGCCAACACCCACCCTGATCATGTTGAACAAAGCGACGGGACTCTCCATTGGGTAAGTCTCGTAACAGCGGTCACTGTTGTTTATGTCGTCGTGTGCATCTGTGAGATTGTCGTTGAACAGCACCATAATGTGCAGCACCACCACCACCACATAAACAGCGACACACTGTGCCCAGGCGCAGCATGACGTACGGTGGGCCTGGGAGCGCAGTGGGTGTGTGACCACTAGGCAGCGGTCCACGGAGATACAGCAGAGCAGGAAGATGCTGATGTACATGTTGGAGTAGTAGAAGAACCCAGCTACATTGCAGGACGTGACCCCCAGCTTCCATTGATGATTCTGCCAGTAATAATTTATCCAAAGGGGCATAGTGAAGATGAAACACATGTCAGAGATGGACAGACTGAGCAGAAAGATACCTAGAATGTTTTGCCGCCGCACTTGTTGCCAAATGGGGCCTAGGGTCAGCACATTGAAGATCAAACCAAAGATAAAAGCCAGGATGTAAATATACGCCAGGAAGTCGCTGGAGGTCCTGTGGATCTCAACACACAGATGTGTGGAGTTTGCAGTTGCTGTTGTTGCACTGACTGTGAGGTTCATTGTCCCATTCGTTTTCTGTCACCTTTCCAGTAAGAAGAACTCCTGCAAGAGTGAAAACAAGAGTTTCACAGTAGCAGTTTGTCAGTATGACTCAACCTAAGTGACGCCAACAACCCTTACTGAGTACATCTACAATACCTTAAAATTTACAGTTTCGGATTCTCCATTTTATTTCATGGTTGACTGAGTTTAAGAGAAACAACCTCATTTCCTCCCAGAAAAGATAAAGGCTCAGTCTTTCTGACTGATAATAACAGTTTGCACCCACTGAGATTAGCAAAATCCCCTCGTCTCACTTTCCACATGTGGAGAGTTTTATTAGTCATAAATGCCAGGTTTAAAAGAAAATCATAGCAATAAGTACCTGCCTCTTGCCTCTTGTCAGATGAATCACCTGTGGAAACCTCTGCTCCCAAAACCCCAATCGCATTATTTATGGTAAAGCAGCTTTTTGATAAATTGCCTATAAATTGTTTCCTTCATTGCTGAACATAATCTAAATCTGAGTGACAGGCAGGGGCAGCACTGATTGAACTGGCAAAGTGAGCATTTGCAGTTTCCTAGGATAGATGCTTAATACAACAAGTCCAATTTATCTGCACAATACAAATGTGTGATTCTTTAGAGGCAAAACAACCAGCCGCTCACCAGTTATTGCTAATTTAAATGTATCTTTACAACAGACAGTCCAGTTGATGTCTTGCCAGGCAAGAGGGATTTAAATGTTTACTGTGGCTTGAAGAATGACTAATGTGAATTTTCTGCTCTATTTGAATTAATCAATTAATTACTTCCCTGATTTACACTGCAGATGCATGGTCAGATCCAGTCTGACACACAGAGCTATGGGTGTGATTTCGGCCTGTTAAGCAGACGCGTCCTAGATATTAGTCTGCGTCCCTTCCTGTTCGACAGCTTCTGGTGCTGAAATGGCAGAGAAAGGCCACAAACCACTGTCCACACAGCTAAATGTCACCAGAAAATGAGAACTCACAAAGTCGCTAGGTCACTCCCTAATGTATATACTTTGAACTATGATATATTAAATATATTCAAATGACCAGTCCCCAATAACTGTTTTAATATTAGTAGAAGAGGCCTGCTGCTCACAGTGTTATACTTTCAGTAAACTCAAAATGCCTAAAGTTGAAAAAGTGATGACAGTGGACATTCTTCAGGCACTCTAAGACACACTGGAGAGTAAAAACAACATCTTATGAGAAAACATCTTGCCAGTAATAATGGATAATAAAAAATATTCTGATGATGACTTTCTTCAGGTTTTTAAAGTTTTTTTGTATTTGTTGATTTTATCCTGTCAATTTCCTCTCTCACTCACTGAGATTTCAGCAGCAGGAAATTAAACCTTTGTTCTGTATCTCGGTGGCATCCTTTGTTTCCTTTCTATGTTTTGTTCTGTCGGCCCGGTTTGTCCTCAGTGTGTTTATAGGCTCAGGAAGCGTCTGATGCCATTAAGGTCTGCAAAGAGATATGCTGCCCCATTGAAACTCAATAATGGAGAAACCATTTAGAGACAGACCATCTTCAGTACATGATAATGTGGGCGTGTGCTTCTGTGTGTGTGTGTGTGTGTGTGTGTGTGTGTGTGTGTGTGTGTGTGTGTGTGTGTGTGTGTGTGTGTGTGTGTGTGTGTGTGACTGTGTGCGTGGGCATAGAAATGGATTTGATTGAATAGATTATTCATAGAATTTGTCAGTTTGGAAACTACAATGTTGTAACGGAAGGTTTTTCTCATAAATCTGCTCTGTCATAGGCTTCTGATTAGTCATTAGTCTGCCTGTTCAAACCAACTACAACATGGTCTTCCCCTCTTGTAAACAATAAGTCTTTTCTTGTGCCTCTAGCCGGCAGGTTTTCCACTCTTGGTGTGCTTTTCACATGTAAAGCATTATCACATAATCCTAAACCTACTACAGTCCCACATGGTGCTCTCAGATGTTACTTTAAACTGCTTCAGTCCATCATTTGGTCCCATCTGAGCCAACTATGCGTTTGTTAATATTAGATGTCTGGTTGTTATTACAAAGCCTGGTCACAAATGAGGTTTTAGAAGAGAGGAAAGAGGAGGAACGTGCTGCATGTCAAATCCATTTTCCAAACAAAATGGTAATATGTCTTATTTTATGTTTAATAGCTCGCTTCCCTAAGGCTGTTTCAAAAGTGTCTAAATCAACCAGTGCACAATATTTCTGTGCAATTCCACCGTTTCTTCTCGTTCTCTGCTGCACTCGCCAGCCTGTTGTGGTGACCACCGCTGGGAGAACGGCAGAAAACATTCAACCCTGCAGAGAATCAACATTTCTAGACTAATTATTTTTGCAACACTGACTCATACACACACAGCACGCTCTCTTTCCCCTGGCAACAGCTCGTTGAGGACAAAAAGAAAACTAGCAAGAAAGTGAGGTTTCAAACAAGTTAATACATAACACAAAAATAGAGAACCACACATTTTTAACCTTTTCACTGTTTCTAAAGTGTTTTTGTGTTATTGTTGTTTTACTTTGTATAATTTCTAGACATAGCGCATCTACAGACATAATCAATAGTGACCTCACCTGTTGTCTCACAGACACATTCCAGAGCTGTTTCAGGTTTGGCAGAGTTCAGTCCAGGAGGGTCAGAAGATGAGCGTGTGAAGAGACTCTTCAGAGCTGCTGACACACAGCCAAGCTCCTACCATCCCACATGGTGCTCTCAGATGATAACTACACCAGATGATTAACAGTCAATACAATTACCGCCGAATGCAGGCTCTTCTCTCTCTCTGTGTGCTCTCTGATTCTCTTTTGCCCCGGTTGAAATGAGTTTCAGTAGACAGCCAAGAGTGTTAGCAAAGAGTGTCGAGAAGGTATGAGATGAAGTACAAAAAAGGGAAGACACAAGTAGGAGGAGGGAGTTTTGCACACGTGCACGGAGGAAGTTGTCTGCAGGGGTGGGGAGAGAACACATCATGGCAAAACTAACTCTGAAAAATGTGAGCACTGTGCAAGGAAATTTCTATTCTGTGGCTATGTTACATGGCCTGAGTTCCCCTATTTGACTTTCACATTCACGAGAATTTTACCACACTGTGTGTGTGTAAAAACGTTAAAGTTTCCCTTCCATGTGAAAGCTTTCTCTTTATCATCTATTTTTCTCAGTGTAAATCCTGTGATCCAGAATTAGACTGATTATGACACCTTACGTATGAAAGCTGACGTGTTCCAGTCATTTCAAAAGAAGTAGCGTGACACAGCTCTGCATGGAGTACAGTACACACAGACGTTGTGGGTTCTCTCTTAGTTAGTGGTGTGAGCCGTGTGACTTTCCGATGGTAACAACCAAACTCATGCAGCACCCATCATATGAACAGATTGACTGCAGGTTTCTTTTCATAAACAGTAATATACAGTAAAGAATCTGTGGTATGTTGAGTAAACACTAACTCCAGCTGCCAGGCATTTCTCATGAGCAAGAATTCATACCTCAGGTCAGCTAGAGAAATATCAGAGAGGAGGAAAGAGGAAGAAAAAAAGGGAAATGTCAAACAATTTTCCCAATGATTCTTACAGTAAAATAATCTAAAATGAGCTCTCTAACCTCACCGCCTCTCATCAAATACCTCTTTCTCCTCTGCTCAACAAACCCAAGCGTGAGTTTCAGAGCCTGGTCTGTGGCAGTGTCTCATAGTTAAAATGAATTTGATCAACTGCAAAGGAAGGATGTTAGTAATAGTAATAGTAATAGTGGATATCAGCTTATAGACTAGTGGAAGTATATGGAAAGAGGGGGACCTTGGTCAGAGTATGTTAAAAAGCATTGCTGAAGTCTTCAGTAGCCATACACTTTTTTACGTCAGTGTGATAATTGGCTGTGTCTAATTCTGGGAACAGTATAAAACAAACTGTAGATTTTCCATGAAAGGCGTTCCTGTTTGAGCACTAAACCCTGGAGCAACGTGTGCGAACTTGTCATCTGAGAGTTACTGGCTACGTGAAGCTGACTCTACCTTTAACTTGGTCGTGTCGTGTAGGAACCCTGGAAGATCCCTGCTCTGGATTGAAGGCATTTTGTGAAAATTCTCAGTCACTCAAACCCGCACCAACCATTACTTTCACTCTCCGCTCCAGAGAAACACTAACCTCTGCACAAACACCTGAACCAGAAAGAGCTGCTCAGTTCACAACCACCGTGGCAGCAGTATTACACTAGACAGCAGCACTAGCGTCAAGCACAGGGTTATGCAGGGGAGTTCACATGAGCCGTTTTGCTCGAGGGCCAAGCTGTTGCATTAAGAATAAAGATTCCATTTGCACTTTTGAATCTTGAAAGTGATATGATCTTGTATAAGCAAAGTCCCAGAATAAAATATAAATCCAAATAAGGCATTATATGGCCACTCGAATGTTCCAGTGTGGTTGACAAATTCCTTTGACACAATTACATAAAATAAACAACTTTTTATTCACAAAGTTAGAGCCTAGCTGCTGCAAAGACAGACTGTTGGTATACCTTTTTGCTTTTGCATCCGTCTGACAACCACAATTGCTCAGCAATTTTCTGTAATTTAGCAAATTGTTTTACACTGTTGAGTTACTTTCTTTCAAAATGCATTATGTCTGAGTGCAAGGGCAAACTGAGCAGCCCGCATACCCTTTTAATGTGCTTAATGGCCAAACTGCAGGTCATTGGTTGTGCAGTCACGACAGCTGATGAGGGAAATGCAATCAGAATTAGGATCATGTTACACAATTGAGGCCTAAACATTTTCAGAATCAAGGAGATTTTATGTTCAGCTGATGATTATCTCAGGAAGCAGGATTACTGGCTTGGGCTGCCATGATAATGGCTACAAGTGGCAACCAGGAAACCCAGGAGGAGACTTCTTTGACAATGTTGTCAACAAACTCCATTAAAGATACGATTCTGAAGTTTCCTCTGCAGCAAATAGCTTGTCACGCAAAATAAAAACCACATTGAAACAGGTGACGTGTATCGGCTAATTGTATTTGTGTATGAGTGCTTGTGTAAAAAGATATGGTCCACTTTTTGATTAGTTAGTGAGTAATAAGATAAGATCAGTTGCTCAATAATGTCTTGAGCACATAGGCAATTGAATTTTGATGCAACACAGACTTTATTAATACACATAACTTCTCAACAAACCCAAGACTAAATTGAATTTGCTGGCAAAAATCAATTGGGGCAGTGTGCATGTGTTTGATTTCTCATCCCAAGTACGAAATGAGCACCGGGGTGTCTTGAAGGTTTAGATAACAAAACCCGGGCCATGGAAAAACATGATTAGTATCTTTGGTAGGATTTTCTGTCTTGAGAGCCCTGATAATTCAATACAACATATTAAGTTAACACTTTGAAGGGCCTTTTTTTCTGTCTTAAAGGTTCATTTTGGTGATATTCTTTATTGTTCTTACTGTCAACCAAACTAACAATGTGATGAGACACTGCATAGTTTGTTAAGTTTTATATTTTCAGTAAAGGAAGCAATAGAAGAAAAACAGAAACAGAATCAAGTGTAAGCAGCATGTTTTAGTGAGACTGGCTTCAGACCTTTGAATCACCACCCACATGGCGTACTGCTTCAACAATTCATGGAGAATAAAATGATTCAAGTAAAAAGAAAGAAATGGCAAATGCCTGGGTTTGGTTCCTACTTCCTTTGTATTTAAACACATTCATGACAGACGTGTGTTTATTATTTAATCTCGGACTTTTAGTTTTCTTTTATTTTTAGTTCTAATGTTGTTGTGACTGTAGTTGTTCTTGTTTAGAGGGAGGACTCTTTCTCACCTCTTTGCCTTGTATATTATTGTTTATAAAATCATCCACAAAACCAGTTGCTACAGAAGCTGAAGGACTTTACATATGGCAGCTTGAGTTATTCTCCGTTCGTGGTGAATTAGGTGAATATTGTTTTTTTACTTACTAAATGAAAGGTCTCCGCTGTCACCAGTGCAAAGACATTAAGCCTAGAGACGTCTACCTGACATGATATTGACAAACCTGGCCACACTTAAAAGAAATAAGTGTATCATTTGACGATGCAGTGTACAGGGAACAAGAGTGCGCTTTCACCAGAGTAGCAGGCTGAAGTGCGTTCATCACCGAATGGAAAGCGATGTACTCTTCGCCTCCATCGCCACAAGGTCTTCTTAAGTGCCACTCAGTCTGATGTGCAATATACGTGTGGTACCCTGCTGTAATAATGTTTGTGTCAATGCTTTATTTGACATGTTTTTCAGTTACAAGTGTGTATTTGTAAGTGGGGGTGCCTGTGCATCATTAAACAGCATCTTTCCGTGGCGTTGTACTAGCTCACACATGGACATCTTCACCACTTTGAAATACTCAACTGTTAGTTATTTCTACACTGCTGCCACTTAAATGAATTTGTTGTTGTCAACAGCAACGTTTTGGAGCATAATTCTGTTTAGAATCAATATGTTTTTAAAAAAAGTCACATATACTGTAGCTTCAGAAAGTGGTCCAAACAAATGACTACAATTTGATGCATTATATGCATTGTCCTTTTAAAGGCTTCGAGGTGCCCCTCTCAGCTGCCATCTATTCATTATACTTTGCTGAAGAAACTTATGTTTCTCTGTTCTTTATCTGATCAGTAATCTAAACTGCGTCTGGGTGATATGACTAAAACAGAGAGGAAGAAAAAGTTCTCAGGGGCTAAACTAAACACTGGTTTCAAGTTTAGTAGAGTTCAAATTATGTTCATGCGTGCGGCATTATCTTGATGAAGTTTTGCAAGCGAAAAAGCAACTCACTTAGGTGGTCAACATAATGGTAGAGTAGTTTTAGTAAGTCACTAACTTGTATGAGAAGAGACTGTGTGGAAAATACTTTTACCCACCAGTAAAGATAATCCACGAGGACATTATTGAAATAGTATTTTAATAGATAGTATTAATCTGTGTATTCTCAGTTAAGATATTGAGGTTGGATATATGCTCAAGTATTGTGTGTATTTGTATAGACCCCAGTGGAAGCTTAAATAAGCAAACATTACATTTTGCATGAATGGAATAATTTTCTCTTGTAAAGTAATTTATTATAGCAGCACCGAGTGGCTCTTTCTTTGATTTTTGTATTTCTCCGCCTCGTATCTTCCGCTGTAGAAAACCTGAGTGACAGTAATGGTGACTGCAACTCGGTTTGAAAAAGCAATTTGTCTGTGTATGACTGGCGAGTATTTGGTATTGAATCATAACCGCATTTTAATTTCTGCTGGGTTTTGTGTCTTATCATGTCTCGATGACAGTAAGTGTATGCACAGATCAGTTATACAATAAATAGAAAATCCAAGACAATCAGAATATTGTTCAAGGCTTGTTTTATCTGTTACAAAGGCTAGGATCATTCTTCAAATATGTTATACACAGTCTTCACATATTTGACAACTACATAAACTTCAGGTTACACAAGTGTATAATAAACCATCATAAGTACAATATAGTTTATATCATATCTAAATACTTCTACTTCTCAGAGACATGCAACATATTGACATGACTAGCTCAATAATTCAACTACACACACTCTTTAAAACCTGGTTTAGTAAACAAAGCTGTCCACCTATGCACTTACATCTTAGGGAGAGGTCTGATCTTCCTAAAATGTGTCCATTTACTACTTTTCACTGACAGTATATGGATTTTATGTTTAGAACAACTGTGAGGACAGACTATTCAGCATCTGAATGCACAACTGCTGGGTAACAGTGGGCAACGCAATGCAACAGGAGCGATTTTCCCCATTCAGCCACCAGCCACTAACACATATTGTATATTCTGTGAGCTGTAGGTTAAAATGCTTCACATGCTGTTTAAAAAGGGACTGATCATAGCAGGTATCAACACCACTGATGCTAGACTTAATTTAAACTTGTCACATGACATAGTTATTGTACATTTCTGATATATTTCTATTATATTAACAGTCTATTGTGGCTCAGAACTAGTGGGACTGACTGGAAGATTTTTCTGTCACATCAATACTTTCAGTTTTCACCACAGAAAATATGTATTAGAACGCGTTTAAATACAGATCGGTTTGAGGTCGTGCCCGCACATTAGTAATTACCAGCACAGAGGAAGTCCTTTGTCACTCTGGAGATCTAAGGGATTTACCGTGATTCCAGTCAGTCCATTTAAACGACACAAAAGCGACATTAACTCTCTTTTGCTGGGATGCAGTTTTACTTTAAAAATAAACTCTTTGCTAAGAAAAATGCCTTGACAAAACAGATCCTCGCCCAAGTGGTATCTTGATCTCTTGTGGTTGAAATAGTATTTCCTGCTCCATTTTGAAGCATCCTGTGCTTATAAGAGCATTTCAAGCTTGACTCCAATTTTGCCTGTAAAGACACCCCATGTCGAAAGCACAGAGGATGTGAAATAGAGTCAAGCAAGTCTTCATCGTGGAAGAGTTTAGCCATTCAAAAGATAAAAGAGCACCAATCACAGCAGAGGTAAATTATTAGAAGGGAGTTTCAATGGCTTCGAGCTGGAGGAGAGAAATTGGATTTGTTGCTGTGAAACCGAGGGCTGGCACACAGCAGATGTTGTCGTGTGAGGGTCTAAACAGTTGGACACTATACTCATCAGATTAACACGTCTGTTGTCGGTCTTTACGTTAGGTTGACCATCCCATCCTCCCTCTTTCTGCCTCCCTAAATAAGCTTGAGTCCTCCATCTCTCTCAGGTCAGAGGATGCTGACCCTCTCAGTGAGACCTTGCACGTCCGCATCCTCCCCACCATCCTCATCGTCAGAACCCGGCGCAGGAGGAGGAGGCACCAGGTGAGCAGGGTAAGGCAGAGTGTGTTCACGGGCAAACATTTGCCAGCGGCTGTCATCGCTCTCGTGGGTGATGTAACGTTCCCCGAGTTTAGTCTCCAGCTCCCGCAGATCCAGCCACGCCTGATAGTCCTGAGAAATGAGAAACGGGAATAAACACAGGGATGAAATTTCAGTTTCAGAAGCCTTGAAATTAGATCTAAGTTAAAAGGGCCTTAATGTCTTTATAGTGCATCATTCAGCACTCACTTTAGGTTTGTGTGTGTTTGTGTGTGTGTGTGTGTGTGTGTGTGTGTGTGTGTGTGTGTGTGTGTGTGTGTGTGAAAGTACTGCAAGTAAGTAAGTAACTCGAATGACCCCCAGCTTGTCTGAGTTGTTTCTGAGGAAATTATAAATGACACTTTCATCCAAGTGAAGGCGGCTGTGACACTGGAGGTTAATTAATCCACATACGTTCTTGCAGCAGAAACAATAACAGTGGAACAGTTTAAACCTTAAAAGACAGCAGTTCTGTTTCTCCACTGCTGAACATTTTGTTTTGAAGAGGCTATTTAAGAAGTCACTCAATGAAAACATAATTTCTACAGCTAATCTGTCTTCTTGTGTACTCAGTAAAGTTCCAAAATATCAGCCTTGAGCTGTCTCACTGATTGGTCATGAGTGCACACTCCTTCTGTTTATATTTGCCATTTCCTTTAGCAGACTTACAGTAGAATTTATTGAGCGGCTTGCAGAGGTGAGGTAGGTACCACTCTTATTGATTAGTCACCACATCTGGGAAAAGTTCCACTTCCTGGCACTTTTCAACGTGGATTAAAGTTGACATTTCACCTTTTCATCACAAATAAGAATGAAATAGTGTGTGTGTGTGTGTGTGTTTGCTTTCAGTTTGTTGCTTCTAGTTTATGGTACCTGTAAGTATGAGTGGCTTAGACTCTTGTCCACGCTGTAGCGTTTCCTCATCTTAACTTGCAGCAGGTTGTTGATCAAGTCGATCGCTGCAAACACAAAAGTACAACAAACCAAGAGCATGAATGCATTCTTAATATGACAGCTGTACAGTTGCGGTAGAAATTTGACTGGCTCATTATGACGTACAGTAGACTAGTTACTGAACTGTCTAACAATCAAACTCCTCCCTCATCCCTCCCTTTCTGTGTTTACCATCACTGGAGATCTGTTTCCAGGGGTTGGGAGGATACATGAAGGCTGCGTTGTGGATTTGGTCGTTGATATCTTCATCTTCATTAAATGGAAATGTCCCGCTCAGGCTGACATACATAATGACACCAACCGACCACATGTCCAGTGAGCGGTTATAGCCCTGGTTGAGAAGAACTTCAGGGGCCAGATAAGCAGGGGTGCCCACCACAGAGCGGCGGAAAGATTTCTCACCGATGATACGGGCGAAGCCAAAGTCACACAACTTTACCTGAGAGAAGTAAACAGGTAACATGTGGGCATACAAGTACAAAAAAGGAGACGTAGTGAAG
This sequence comes from Anabas testudineus, assembly GCF_900324465.2. Classification (NCBI taxonomy): domain Eukaryota; kingdom Metazoa; phylum Chordata; class Actinopteri; order Anabantiformes; family Anabantidae; genus Anabas; species Anabas testudineus. Next base: position 17,876,134 of record NC_046622.1, read on the forward strand.
TGAGAGTGTGGCAATTGAGAATCGTAAATGACTGTGAGGAAAACAGGTCTGAGCAATGGGATTTCAAGTGCTTTGACATGCTCATTCAAGAGTCGGAATATCAGAACTTGTCGCTTTTGAGAATGAGTTCGAGTGCGTCTATATGTGTATTTGTACGTGTGTGCATGCGTGTGTTTACCTGAGGGAAGGGATCAGCAGAGGCAAGCAGCACATTTTCCGGTTTCAAATCACAGTGAACGATGTTTTTAAAGTGCAGGTGTCTCAGAGCTGCAAGTATCTGTATTCACACATGAACACACGCCCCAACCACACAAACAGGATATGAATAAGTCAAAGCCAGACGCTCGTACAAATAGGCAGACCACAAACAGCATGCACGAAAACACTATGGCATGATGACGTCTTTGGTAGTATTTTTAATACACATAGACATAAAAACAGCAACACCAACAGCTTTGCATTCGTTTTGTCATTTTCTTGCATACTGCCAATTTGTGCAAAACAGGAAATCCCCTGTTTGCTGGGGCACATACACACCTGCGTGATGAGGAACTTGGTGAGCCTCTCAGGCAATCTGCCTTTCTCACTGGAGAGGATCATCTCCAGCATGTCACCATGTAGTTTCTCCATCACCACAAACACCTTCTCTGGGGTCTCAAACATACACTCCAGGTTCACGATGCCTAGGTGACGTAAACTCTAAGAGAGGGATTAGAGAGGAGGAGTAGGGTAAGAGGAATGGTTGATGGTAAGGACGTGTGTTGGAAAACGATGGGGGCGAGACATAGCATGACATAGCAAGCAATAAGTAAAGAGAAACTAGTGGAAGTGAAGTATTGACAGAGAGTGTGAATTGAAAGAGCAGATTACAGTGTGACAGAGTTTTAGGTGAAAGGGTCCAAAAGTGTCAGCAAACCACAGGAAATAAATGTGAAGCACAGCAGGGGAAACAGAAGGGTTATTATTATGTAGGTATAAAAAAGAAAATGACACACCTTAATCCCAGAAGGCATTTTTTATTGGTTGCATTGATATAATCAGATGGGTATCATCTTTTAAATTGTATTTAACTTGTTTTATGGGTGACTTGGTGATTGTGGCATCACCTTTTTAGCCTGTCTAGTAAGTAACGGTAAAGCTACAGGGGAAGTGAAGTCTTTTAGAGGCAGAGTTGCAAACAAGTTCAGACAGCAAAAAAGTCTGTGCCTCTGTCTCCATCTGGTGGTGAACTGTATATCACTTGGTTTTCAAAGGACTGAACGGATGTAGAATAAAGCTACAGCTAGTATAGTTTAAACATGCTTTCCTTTAATTGAAGTAATTCAATTAAAGTATTAAAGTTTGCCACAAATTTGAGTTCCTCCTGAATTTGCACTGCACCTTTATCTTGATTAACGGGATGTTGGGATATTTGGAGACTGAGGCTCACAGTGACAGTCGACTCAACACAAACCTTATCAGTGTCCCTTTAGTGTAATATATATTGTAAGCACCATAACCTAGATTATGGGAGTGAAGGACTTGTTACTGGATCAGCGTTGGTATATATGTACATATATGTACAAATGACATGCATTTACAGCGGCAGTGAAAGACAGTATGCTTACCTGCAGTATGGCAACCTCATTCCTCAGCTGACTCTCCTGCTTGGTGGGGAACCGAAGCTTGTCAATGACTTTGACAGCTACATCCCTTCCAGTCTTCCTGTGCTTTCCTGGTAAAGAAATGGAGAGCGCCTGTGACCTGAACTGCACCCCCCTGCATGGGCTATTGCACTATTGCATTACTGAGCATCACTAGAGCTCCACATACCTCCATACACGACTCCAAATTGACCAGATCCCAGGACTTCATCAGCAAATATCTGGTACACTGTACCAATATCCTGTAGGAAATCAATATGTCATCCAATCATCATCAACCTCAATGTATACAATTCTAAGATTGCAACAAAAACATATACATAAAAAACACAGACATACCACGTTCTCTTGGATTTGACTGTTAGACACTGATATGCTGATAGAGGCTTGTCCTGAAACACAAAACAAACATATAGGTTATACAATATTTACCAACAACTCGTATCTCATGTTTACTCCATACTAGATACATATATGAAACTGACATCTCCAACCATAAAACTCAGGCTGGATTGTGCCAGTTGTTGAATATATTAATCAAAAAATGGACCGCCTGTATTTGGCCGCTCTCAACTTACTGTGAGTTGTGTTTCCCTGAGCTGGTGGTGCATCCTGAAAGATGACTGGCATAAGGGCCTGGCGAATGGCACTCTCCCACGCCTTGGCCACCTCACGCCCAATGCCACTATTGGGTGCCACTTGACTGGGTGATGGAGGGGTTTGTGGTTGAGTCTGTGTATTACTGGAGGGCAGAGAAGGGATGGTGTTGGGGTCCTCCCCCACAAAGTAGCACATATTCGCTGTTATGAGCTCGAAGCAGTGGGGATTTGTGCCTGGTGGGACAAGGGTAAAGTTCCCAGCAGGACGCACCTCCAGAATCTCAGACAAAGGGATCTCCTGCAAGTAGATAGACCACTGATGTAGCAGTTGAACAATTGAAATATATGACTTGAAATTTTTGCCTGTTGTGGAGTAAGCTGGATTTACCTTGTAGTATTTGTTGGAGGTGTTGTTCTGGAAAAGGATGATGCACTTACAGTCCAGACGCCAGTAGTGCCTCTTTCTCTGTTGGGGTTAGGTTGAGTGGGGTGGAGCAACAAAGGTAAGGTCGGACATTGAAGAGAGAGAACAGAGGGTGAGGGTTGGGGAAGGGTCAACGCGGATGCATTTTAAGTTCAGGGGTGACGCCGAAGAAGAAGAGAAGCCAGGTGAGAAGAAGGTCGAGCAGGAGGATAAACTGCAAGATCAAAAAGTGACGAGAAAAAGAGACAACAGTGAAAGGAAGAGAAGGAGAGTGTTAGTGCAACCACAGAGGACAGCATGCAAAAGACTAAAGGGGCAGAAAAGTTTAGTCAAGGTTAAATATAGAGACGAGAGTAAGAGAAGGCAGAAAATGGCCTTTTAGCCTGATTTCACCACACATCTGCTGAGTGCTTTTGTTTTGTGCTTTATGAGACTCAGCCTCACGATCAATCTTCAGCTACCCTTTCTTCTACATACACACACGTGCAAATAGAAAAGAGAAAGGAAGCAATAGAGTGCATGAAGGGAAAGACCAATTGATCAAGGTCAAAACTGTTGTGAGATGAGCCGGAGGACAGACAAAACAGATGTCTCTGAGTGAGTGGAAAGCAAACAAATCAAACTTTCTGTATTAAATCATGGAAAGGAAAGTGGCTTTATGCTTCAAGAGAAAACCGACTTAAATCTGTAAGTTCAGCTCCCACAAAAGTGACATAAAAACTCCTTACAGGGTTAGATGACCTGAGAGACAGCAGAATAGGAATAATATTGGGAATAAATGGTTTTACCAGTGTGTCCTTATTGCTGTAGTGAACCATCCATCCTTCTTTAATAGCGGTACTGGATCGACGGGTGGTCTGCCTCACTGACTGTACTACCCTCATTAATGGTATGTAAACACTAGAAAAAAGTTTGAGTTTGAGTTTCTGGTTTTCCAATAACTCTATAGTCTATTTGTTTCTTTTTTTTTGTCTACATGTGTATTTTCCTCATACCTCTGGTCTCCGCTGGTTCCATCCTGGTTATTGTCAGGAGAGAAGGATCCAGGAATGCTGCAGGCCTCGTCTGAGTCATCTATTGAAGACTTGTCTGAGTTGTCGTACTCAGAGCTATAGTCCATGGGTACTTCAGGGTCTGTGCTTGGACTCAACATGTCTGAGGCAAAAAGAGAAAGAGAGAAGGGGTTAAACACAACTCAATTTAAAGTTACTGCTTAAAATGCTGTGTCACAGTTACGCCATCATTACCATGGCAGTATCAAGAAGTTATAGGCAAGGAAAAGCACATTTATACAGCACATTTCATGGCAATAGGCAACCCAAAGTATTTCACAGAGTACACATGCATAAGCGCAATACCAACGCTGAATAAAAGAAACATTAACAACAAGCATACGCAAGTACAAGGCATAGAAATGGTTAAAAAAAAAAAACATCTTGCAGAAACAAGGGACTGTAATAAAAATGCCACTCTAAAAATGTCTCTAGCTTAGACGTGAAAGTAGTCAACACTGTCTCAAGTCAATTTATTCCATGTTCAGGCAGCAGAGAAGCAAAGGGCAGCTTCACCATGTTTAGTTTTAACTCTCGGAACGAAAAGTGATCCAGGACCCGACGACCTGAGATCTGAAGGGGTCCTGCCAGGTCAGGAGACCTGCTATATATCTAGGACCAGATCATTTATTGAATTATGGGCAAGCAGAATTATTTTAAAGTTGACGAGAGAGATCTGAACTATACTCAATACAGCTTGACATGCATCGGTGCCGAACACTGACAACACTTACCAGAGTTACTTCTGTTGTCTGAGAAGATAAAAACATTAGTGGCAGTTAGTGTCTGTCTTGTTAGCTAATGCGATATATAGACAGGTGACAAATTTAAAGAAAGTGTCGGAGTAAGGTGCCACTACGACAACTTCAATACAATTCAAAACAACTTAATTAATTCACACTCAAGTGGAAAAATATTTCTAACTAGTATTGTGCACACAATTGCCCGTCTGGCCAAAATGAGTAATCAGACAAGAGCGACATCCACAAATGATGAGAGCTGCAGTAAGAGGTTTCAGTTTTTCATTTTTAATTAATTTCCCAATTAAACCTTTTTGTTTCCCTTGGATATTGTTGATGATAGTGTGCAGACTGGTTGGCCAAACTTGCTCATTTTCTTCTTTAAAAATAAAATAAATCAATACAACTTTTTAGGGGCGCTTTGTATCCTCTCCACAAATGTATTCAGCTTTTCTGTTAATTTGTCACCCAACTGTGTCTTTGATTATAAAAAATAAAACAAGAATATGAAAACAAAAACATGCAGCTGAGAAAGAATAAGGTTATATTTTCCCTTACCTCCAATGGTCTCCCCAAGGCAGTCGTTAGGAACCTTGTACAAACAGCGTTTATGGCAGTTAAACTTGCAGTCTGAGAGGAATAAAACACAATATATTCTGATCGTGTTTGCATTTGATTGATCAAACTGTCAATTCTGCCGTACAATAGACATGAAAAATGAGTCTTTGTCAGTATTCACCTTTGCACTGTAGGCCCTGCCTGAACAGCCCTCGTAGAAGCCTTTTGCAATACTGGCACACTGTCGGTCGTGTGTACGAGTGGACGGCAAACGTGTGGGGTACCTTCACCTTGCTCATCAGTATCTTGTCCAGATGAACTGGTCGGCCTGTGTAGAAGGGCTTGGCGTCACTAGGGGTGCGTGGCTAGCAGAGTACAGAGGAAATAAAGATATTAATGACACAAATACAAACACAAATATTAGAACACTGCAATGACTGATCAGATTTTTTGTCCATTTCATTGCAAGTACAGTACGACTTCTAATGCCGTCTTGAGGTAATGCTGGTTTTATTTACAGAGGCTAAAACTGAACCATATGGTGTGCATGAATCTACCACTACCATTTGTGTGTGTGAGCGGATGAGGGCAACATCTTCTGCACAGGTGGAGGCTGTGCCCACACTGTACACCGACTCAGTGGTGGACAAGCGCAGGGACTGGCTGCTGCTCAGAGAGGTGGTGGACAGACGCCGTTTCCGAGCTCCACTGCAGTTGTTTGGGATGCTGAACGCACAGCGTTTGTGGTAGTTTAGTCCACATCCTGTAGGGGGCAGCATGGATCAGAGAACCAGGGTGCATGGAATTGGATGAGATGGAGCATACTTGGTTAGCATTATTAATTCATTTCTCAGAGACATTTGAGGATGACATCAAAGTGTCTCCTCTTATTCACACATCATCTCATCAACTTTTCTTCTCACCGTCACACTTGAGCCCTTGTCTGACCAGTCCAAACAACATCTCCCCACAGTGATCACAGAAGGCTGGAGCCCGGTATGAATGCACATTGAGCGCGTGGGGTCGAATCTGGAAATCTTCAGATGTAGCTGCCGCTAAAAAACAGAACAGCAATAGAGTCTTGTCACAAGTTATTTCATGACACAGTCACACTGTACTTACCTGCAAAGTAGATACAATGGAACCAGGATGGAAAAATAAATGATAGATCAGATTAAGCCAATGGAAGATTGTAAAATAAGCAGATAAAAACTAATTTTAATAATAGTGATGTAATAATGGCTATAAAAAACTGGAAAAAAACAAGATGCCATTTTGACATTACAGATGAAAATAGGACACAGAGAGATGGTTATTACCAGAGAGCACCACTTCCACCAGGTCTCCTTCCTGAATGTCACAGGCAGATTTAACCAGTTGCAGGATGTTGTTGGTGCATGTGTCATGTTTGAACAGCAAAATCTTGTCATAAATCCCGTAGAAGCCACACTCTGGGAACTACAGCAAACAGAGAAACCATAACAGACAGGCACGTTAGGAGGATCAACTTTACAAAAGGTCGGTAGCTGGATTTCATTGAAATTATTAAAGGAAGCTATCAACAAGAAGAGCTTAAATGGTGAAAGACGAGTGCATGTGTGTTGACTGTCAGGTGTTTAAGTCAAACCAAAATTGAACACACCAGCTCTAATGTTAGAAAACAAACCAAATACAGAACGCACACATGGCGTTTAAGGCTGTCAATATATATATATATATATATATATATATATATATATATTAACTGATTTGAATATGTGCAGCCGATGTAGCAGCCGGTGTACAAACACACAAAGTGTATCGACTAACATACAAAAAACCTGGCTGAGTTCCACAAATCAGGCAGCTCAATGTGGAAAGCAAGACAAAGGAGAAACTTTACCCTTTCTTCCTTTCAGTCATACACAAGTACACACACACACACACACACACACACACACACACACACACACACAGGTGTTTCCACAAAGCTCTTCCAGAGATATGAGAGATGAGAGTGTCAGTCAGAAGTCAGCGAAGCAAGCAGGAGGCTGTCATAGGGAAACCCTGATCCCCTGAATAATTAATACTGTCTGGTTTGTTTCAGTGGCCACAGCACAAAGGATACCACGGGTACATAAGAGGAGGGAGGGAGACATTCACTGATTAAGATTAAGTTTAAGTTGGATACACACAAAGTCTTTCTTGTCTCTCTTACTGTTGTTTGAGTCAGTACAGTTGATATCCACCATCTGGAGACGCACTAACAATTTACAGGAAGGGGAGCCCTGGTCTCCACCTTCCACACAACACACAACATACTCCTCCTCTTCACTTACCAGCAGACATTACCTCGTCACAAGCAGCAACCCCCCCCCCCCACCCCCCCCCCCCCCCCCCCCGTTTTATCTTGGGTCCTCAACACACATACACACAGTCTCCCTTGCTTTTTCCCCATCAGGCTCACCACATCCAGGCCTGGCTTGCACTGCTGCCAAGCTACACAGTTAGTCCACCACGCCCCAGCAGTGGGCTACTGTTCGTGACCACACAGTCAACAAGAAGTCACAAAAGGGCCCTTTTTTTAAAACTCTGAACAAGATTCTTCACTTATTTGACAGCCATGACATCCACATATTATAAAGAAATACAAACTCTGGCCACAGTGAAGAGGTGTGAAAGATGTATGAATGAATCGATGTAGAGCAACCATTTCAGTTTTGGAGATTTGTGAGCACCTGAGGACATCTGAACCTGCCCTAGTCTGTTGTCATGTAATAGATGAGAATATGAATGTGAATGTAAAATTTGGTGAAGGTACTGTTCAGAGTCGAAATGCATGTGCATAAACGTTTCTGGCTTTGGGTCATTTACAAGACACGGAGACTAAAAAAGAAGAAGCCCCAAAAATTCCAGACTTAAAACCCATGATTTCTCTGACAGGCGTGGATCATGTAAAAACTGCATGCATCAGTACCTGGGACTTAACCGCTGTAATTACAAACACCCACAGATCCCAGATCACAGGAGACGCTCAGCTCTGCCCAAATCCACAGCCTCAGCCCGAGCCGTCTGTAAGCTCTGTGGTGCTGTTTGATGACAGCATCTCTGCTATTAACCCTACAATGTTTCTGTTCGTGTTCACTTCTCTCCCATGCAACTCCAGAAACAGGACGAGTCATACTATCCTGCGCCCAGTATCCAAAACATACACAATGCGCTGACCACAACTGCAGTTGCCACGTCTGTGCAGACCACAAGTCTTTACAGCTCTACTGAAAAGCACAATATCCCAACTCCCCGAAACCGCAGGTCCCTCAGAGAAAATTACCATTTTCATCTTTTTTTTCTCCCACTGTTCCAGTTTTCAGTGAAAGTACAGGACACAAAGAGCACACAAGCCACAAGTGTCTGTATATGTCAACACTGTGAAAAATGACATTTTTCTGGTCTTGTGATTGCGTAATCATTTCTATATGTTTGTGTATACACTTGGGTTGAGAGTGTTCGGAGTCGTAGAGATCGTGCGTGTTTACACTCAGTGTGCAGACAAAGCGGTGGCTGCATTACCATGTACTGTAGCTTGCCTAGAGACAGGGTTGTGTCTGTAACTGCTTTCTTTGGGTTTCCAGGGATCAGGTTGCCCCTGTGTTATCCGCGCTATTCCTGCAGCTCTTCGGGCCAGTAAAGCCTTTAAGAGTGCAATGAATTATGGACTTGTCTTTCTTCCAGGCTCTCTTTACCCCGACCCCTCCCTTTGTTTAGCATAACTCTTATTTTCCCCTTCAGTGCTGTTTATCAGCTATCAGCAAACAGAAAATAAAGAAAAGTGCTCTGTCACTCCCTCTCCTGCAAGCTGATGTAATGTTAAAGTTTCCAGGCAGTGCCTGTCTTCAATAATGTCTTGACTAGCCTACTTTATACAAATGTTTCACTTTGTATTGTTCTGAACATTAGGGCATGATTTTCCATAGAGGTTAACTGGCAACTGCATTAATATTTCACTCCAACATACTGTATGTTAAGTACTAATACATTTAGAGCTGCAACCACAAGTTTACTGGAACAAAACTGATATTTTCCATTAATCATTTCAGACATATTTCACATTTTAAGACTCATTTGAGCATTAATCAATAATAATGCTGCAAAATGCGTGCTAATGGGGCTGTGAAGGTGTGGCCATTCATGTGCACTCAGCTTTTATAACAGCATCATACAACAATAAATAACATATAACAATAACCTAATATTGTTGCACACATGTTGGGCCGATTGAAGTAGAAGTTGTCCAAACTGAAGCGAAAAAGTCAGGAACTAAATCTAAATTTACCACAGCCCTCATCATCGTCACCCCAAACAACGACCAAACTGTCGCTTCATGCTGCTGTGGGGCTGCGTGTGCTGTTGCTACTGTCAATAGTGTCAGTGTGGGCCAACAGCTTCATCCAGATTTAATCGATCAGTCCCTATTAAAAACACACACAGCGACACAACGATCCAAACACTTGAAAGCAAACAAAGCAAGTGATATTATTCCGCATGTACACATCACACACACAGAACAACAACTTCTCATTGTGCCCGCGTGATGTCATGGAACACGAGTGAAATTTGAGCTCAAAAACACTGTATTGAAACACACACACACACACACACACACACACACACACACACACACGCCAAAGTGTTGGCTGCCATTTCCTCCCCTCTGTAATTCTATTCTGTTGGTTTGGTGATTTCCTTGCCGACCACCTCTGCCGCTGGTCATATGACGCGGTGATTGAGATCTGTGAGAAGTGCATCAAGTGCAGACAAACTGGAACCAGCAGAAAATGAAACAATGCCCTAATTCCTCCTTCCTCTTCCACCTTTATGTTTGTGCTTCTTCATGCAGCTTATAGACACTTCACAACATGTAGCTTGTAATGTTGTGAGAGAACAATGGATTATCGATGGCTCCCTGTATAAAGACAAAATGTGAGATATTTAACTGTAACATTTAGGCAGGAGGTAGGTTTCACTTCACCATCAAAGTGCTGATGTCCAGTTGATGTCATTTAAACTCTTGTCAAATGGCTGTACAGCAGTGATTCTAAATATAGATCTCCTTTATATAAAGGCGCTGCATGTGTGAAGAACACCAACTCTTTCATGTCCTGCAGAGAAAGCCGCTTGCTTCTGTTTTTTTCATCCTCCCCATCACTTCCCCTGCAGCAGCTCAGCATGAGCCACCTTCGACTACCAAGCCGCACGAACACACAAGCGCACACAGACTTGGGCACATGGTCTCACTCATAATCATACTACTGCCACAGCTTCACTGCCATATAAACCCATCTTTGCAATTTACTGACATGGAGTAAATTTAGGTCGCAACTCATCAACGAGAAGCAGACAAGATCAGGCCTGTATGTTAAGCAGCATGAGCAGCCTCACTGAGGTAATTAGCTTCAGTGAGTGTCTGCTTTTACCTCAGTCTAACGATGCAAACATGTAACGCAAGCCACTTTAACATACTTGAATACTTCGCACAAAAGCAGAACTTTGGATGTCGCTTGCTGGCTCTTTCTTTTTAAAATGATACTCAAACTCTTCTGAACTGTTCAATCCTGTTTGTTTTTATATAGTGCAGTGAAGAAATACAGGAGAACTGAGACATTATAGATAAACAGGAGCTGGATTTGTGTTTACACGTACATTACAGGCGCGCTGCAGTTCTGCACAAGCAGAAACTCCAGCGATGACACCAAGAGATCAACAACCAAGAACTCCAGTGGATAAAGCACAAGACGTGTTGTGTATGACACTGCACGCCGAGCTCTTTAGTGTGACCTTTTTTAGCCTTACATGGTCCTCCACATTGATGTGCTTCTGCAACAGAAGCTGGTTATCACAACAGGAACCTGATGCAGCCATTTTATAGTCAAGAGGAAACACGCTGCATCCCTTCAAACAACAGACATTGTTTAAACATCCACGTCTTACTGTGTAACAAATCATACACCCTCCCGCATGTGTGCGTGTACACGCTCACAGTTTCATGGAAGTGGTACATGGTCTGTACTTATATGGCGCTTTTACACTGCTTCTATTTTACCTATGCATACATACAGACCAACTGGGGCCAGCTGTTACCCCCACTTCGCTGATCCCAATGCCGCCCCTCATGTGCACGCATTCTTGAGGATCATGAAGATGGGCTGAGTTGCTCATCCACTTTACTGGGTCACTGCTTTTATAACCATATTCCTCTTTAAGACGCAACCCCCTAATTGTTGGACCGTAACTCTTTCTATCCTCGTTAACATGTCAGGCACGGGACTCAGAAGGACCCACCCCACCTTTCTGTAAATGATGAGGTGTTTAATGAGGGGTTGCTGTAGCAACGGGCATGTAAAGACGTCAATGATCTGCCCTTGTTAGCTCCTGACAAGAACTTGGCACAATTGAGGAATTTTTCCTTTTGTGCTGACAGTGTTAGAAATGAAATAACATGTGACGGCCCCGGTGTTCTATTTTTTACCCCCGTGGGGTTTCATTCTGAGCAAGGCAGCAAAAAAGGCCCTCAGTCCTCAGTCATCTGTAAAGTCTATACTGCAGCGCATGCTGACTTTAAGAAAACATAAAGTAGAAACAACCTGTTGTGGTTGAGAGTTCACATCGCACATTAATTCTTAAGAGTCAGTGACAGCTCTGTGCCTTAGGGACATGATGATATCCATGACGTCAGCTAGCTGCTGGGCTGGGCAGACACAAAAAAGCAAAACAAAATAGAGATAAATCAACAAAGAAAGTGTGTACACAAAGAAGCACGGCTTAAAAGCAACATGACGTAAAGCAGTCTACCATCCCCTAATGATGTCACACACCATAACTCGTTCAGTCACCTGATTGTTTTGATTCTCATACTTTGGGAGTGAGCCTTTCCAGACGCAGCAACTTCATGCTGCAGCACAAACACACTTTTGATGAATGGGGGATGTTGGTGAGAGGAGGATATGTCTGATCATCGCTGAAAAACAGTCAGACACCTAAATAACCACGTAGGTGAGAAAGAACCTGCGTGTGACTACACACTGTGCACGTGTGGTAAGAGGTTCAAAGTGAGATGAGAGCCGGGGGAGTGGGACGTAGTTTATCAATGAAAGAGATTAGAATAGTATGATGGTGATCTTTTTAAAGAGGCATTAAAGGTCAAATGCAAAACTTTCTTTCTGCCTGAATTCTTCAGGTCGACTTTGTTGTTAGGATAAAAGGTCAGATGTTACAAATGTCCCTTTATAATGCTTTAATGTACTAATTGGTAATATGCTAATTTGCAGGATTAATTATATATTTAATGAATAAGCAAAATGACAATGTTGCACAAAAATAATTCAGTTGTCAATGTGTGTGTGTGTGTGTGTGTGTGTGTGTGTGTGTGTGTGTCAGGCAAAATCAGGTGCACATTCCTGACCTGCTAGTTTCTACATACCAGAGATAACTGTGTAAACCTGAGAGACTGGAGGGGGGAGTGTAAATTTTGCTCTCTCTCTCTCTCTCTCTCTCTCTCTCTCTCTCTCTCAAACACACACACACACACCCACATACAAAATGCAATGCAAACAATATAGATATTCACAGACAAATGTACTCACATAACACAAACAAGTATGCACACTGAATAATTACACAATGGAAAAAATAATGACCAGATGAACACATGACCAGAAGAAATACAAATAGTCCGGGTTCAATACACATCTAATATTAAAACAACCACATAGTATATCTGACATGCTTCCTGTATACAGCAAAGAACCTTTGTGAGCAGCCTTCATAAAATGGAGAGGTCAAAGAGAGCGTGGAGGTCAAAAAGAAGACAAATGTAAACACGAACACATCAAAGTTCAAAGAGCATGAAAAGATGTTAAGAAAACAGACAGATGCAAAGAGCCCAAGTCCAGTGGTTTGTGTGTGTGCATGCGTGTGTGTGTGTGTGTGTGTGTGTGTTCAGTAAATGAACGAAGCTTAGCGTCATGCAGGAGCGCAGGGACAAAGCCTCCCATTCTGCTCCAAGCATCGAGAAGGATGGGGAGGTAACATGATAGCCGTGACCAGGCATGAAAGCAGGATCTGGGGATAAAGGAGACACGCACTGCTGTTCTGAACCGGCCTTTGTTGGTAGCAGCTCCTGTCTCCATTAACGCCCGCCATCCTCCTCCTCCTCTCTGTCCTTCCTTGGCTCGGTTCTGGGCAGGTAAACCGATATGAACCTTGGAATCAATCCACTCTGTGTGCAATGAACGCAACGGTTCACGGCAGGAGGGAGAGTCTGAAAACAGGCCTTTATCCAGTATGCAAAAAAAAGTCATGTCTGAGTGACGAGTAAAGAGGAAATGAAGAGGGATGGAAACTAAAGAACTTCTTACTAACTTTATTGTATTTCAGCTACACAGTTGTCTATATAGCATTGTTCCAAAACAATCTATTATATACATTTTAGTACTTTGCTTTCATAAATGACCCTTTTACAAATGCGCTTTGACACTCTTTCCGGTATTTGGTCCATAATAATGTGAAAAGTAAGTGAAAATCTGTGTGTTTCCATAAGCAGTGTTTCACAAGAGTGCAACATAGACACAACAAGATATAATCAAAATCAAACAGTGACTAACACGCGTGTTGACTCAGTAAATTCTCTACCTTCTTTCACTACCTTCAGTGTACTGGCATAAACTGTATGTTGGTTACATGATTAGTCTTATATGGACGGCCCGTAGTGTGTAATTTTGCAGCATATTGTGCACCTACAATAGAGGATACAAAAGAAGAAGAAGAAGTAGCAAAAGCAGAGCCCTCATTGTCATAATTATTCAAAAAATAGTTTCCATTCCCTCTCCATCAGATGTCCTCTATTAAGAGGACATAATTTAGAAGGTGGCAAGACCATAAACTGGTTAAGTCCAATAACACGGACCCACTTGACTTGTTACATGTAGCATCATTAATATATTGTCTATAGTAAAGTCACTAACTATTCATTAGCGACATTCATGCTGACATGTAAGGGAAACAGGACGTTCTAACCTCTTGCATGACTGCTCATGAGTAACACTGTCATGACCAAGCTTGACAAACGCAGCTGCCAAGAAGAAACCCCAGATCTAAAGGAATGTGTAAAGCAATAATCAAGTAATAATGACAGATGATAAATTATGCGAACCCAGGTGTTTTGGAGACGTGTGAGGTTGTTTTTGCTCAGAGGCTCTATTCTTACTTTTTTAACTAACAAAGATACAAATCATCTACTGTTTCTTTGGTAGAAACACACTTTTAAAAAATGATCTTCAGAATGACCCCTCACACACGCTAAGCTGTGAGTGTTTGCACATTCTTTATGTGCCATGGACACACAAGCGCATAAAGCTGCATGCTGAGAACCACAATAGGCCCATTACTGGACCGTGAGTCATCCCCTCTTCCTTCATGTCTGTTCCCTCTCCTCTCCAAATGCTGGTTTCAAGTACTTCTACTTTAATGAATATGTAATTACTCTCATACTGTAATCATGGAGTTGTGATAATTCAGTAACATATTTTTGCAGATAACGTAGAGATTCCTCAGACCCCATGTTGAGAACGTAAGGCCTAACAGAGGATTTTCCAGGTGGTTCTACCACTGACCGGTCTTTAGTACAGATGTCATGTGTTTGTCTACTGAGGTAAGACTGTGATTTTGCCTATTTCCCCTCATAACTGAGCGTGCCAGTATGTGCGTGCACGTGTCTGGGCCACACCAACACACACTGCACCCTCACACTGACCCCATTGTCTGCAGTCTTCCCAACAGCACTCTCTCTCACACACATACACATTTTCACACACTTGATATTAGAATAGCAACCAGATTCATGCCCTGTAGTGACACAGCTCTTTCTAAATTAGGATCCATTTAGCTTCAGTAAACAAGAACCAGCAGCGTGTGTGTATGTGTGTGTTTAACTATCGGAACCTCCCTTGTCCCAAAGAACCCCGTGTTGAGCTGCCTCAGTGAGACGAGAAGAAAATGTTCTCCAACATGTGGGTACAAACTCTCTACATGGTTACATGTTAACAAATGCCACTGAGCCCTGTGGCTTTCAATTGGATTACAGCACAAAATCGTTATTACCCATGTTAATCGCTGGATTAGTATCATAAGGTTTCCTTTGCTCAGAACAAGCGAAGGAATGCAGGGGTCTTAGATTGTGAATGGGCTGAATGGGAAACACGTGATCCAAGACAGGACTTATAGGGAAAATATACATTTTTTAGAACTTTAGTCTCATTTCTACCTGTTTGTGAAATCAGATGGGGGAAGAAATATAAGCTTTCAGGCAATCAGACATATTGTCTAAATTGTTGTTAGCAGTGGACCAAAAACATCCACAGTCATCCCACATTGCACAGGAACACGGTGGGTGTGTCATGTGTGTGTCATCATATCTACGGCAAGTTTGATGGGTCAAAAAAAGAAGTTTGTTGTTGTTTCAGGTAACATTTAGAGCTCTTCTTTCTTTCTCCTTCATTTTCCAGATTAGATAGTGGAGGTGCAGACAAGTAACATGAGGTTAGGAGAGAAGGTGTACGACATGCAACAAGGATCCACAGTCGGGCTTGAACTAATACACAACGCACTGCTACACAATTTCCTTTTTTTTTGTATTATGTCTCATAAATGTTGTTTCTGAATCACAATCTCAGCTGCTGCTCAAGATGCAAACACTTCCACATCTCCATCTATCATCCCACCTCTCTTTCCCCTCTCTGTGCTAAACATCCTTGGCACTGGGCGCCGGGCAGCAGTGTATGCTTTGAATAATCAAATGCCCTTGCTGAGACGAAGCTTGCACACCACCACATGCCAGGGGACACCGGGCACGGTCAGTGATGCAAAGCTGTTCCACTACCATGCAAATGAAGACAGACAGAGAGAGAGAGAGAGAGTGCAGTAAGCAGAAGCGATATATGCTGCACCTCTTTGAAAATAATGTTTTATTTGCAGCCCTAAGATTCTATGAGACAAAGTAATTATAGCCGCTGTGAAGTTTGCAGCGTTCGGCTAAAGCTGCTGCGTGTAGGTCAGCGCTTGTATTATTTTCATTCAGCCACTAAGGCGTGGTGTGTTCTTTTCACTTGCATGTGCACCTGCCAGTGTCTTGCTGACTGACTGGCATTTATTCATTGACCAACAATGGTTTGGGCCGTTAAGCAGAACATATTTTCCCAGTAGGTCTGACACAGGTGATATTTTTTTAGAAATAATCCAAGCAACAAGTCAAAATGCCTCAATATTGGATGGCTGTAGGTTGAAGGCCACAGTCGGCGTTTTCACCTACATCTGTGTGGAACACTGATTAATTAGGCTGTTTTCATACAAACAGCACGACCCTGTCTGTCGTACTGTGCCGTTATCTGGAGAATCAGGTCCAACTGTTACGTTACGTTACTCCCAGTGTGTGTGTGTGTGTGTGTGTGTGTGTGTGTGTGTGTGTGTGTGTGTGTGCAGACGACATGTGCAAGGGAGTGAGGTAAACAGGAGGTGGTGTGTTGGTGTGTATTATCCCATTCCCAGGGCCAAACTGCTTCTCCAGGGACAGAGATAAAGAAACAGCTCCTTCCAAAACGGAGATGGAAACAATGGCCAGGGCAGGGGCTCTCAGTCACAGCTGTGTGTGTGTGTATGTGTGTGTGTGCGTAACTGCTGAAAAATCTGGATCTTAAACTATATAACCAAGCAAAACCTCTGCTCACTTATTAAATACACATGAAATTCTGTTTATTTTCCATTAGTAACCAGCTAAATCAGATTCATGCTAAATCATTGAGCACTTCACTGAGCTTCTATTGCACAGATTCCATAAAGCTCCGTGGTTGTTAAATGTATTGTAACTCACAACAGATTAGTCTGCAGATATGTTCAGCAATCCAGTAATGTGACCAGTCAACAGGTTCTCACTTGTGATCAAACGGTGACATACTCACACACACATATTGTAACACACCCGCTGACGTCAACACAAGTCACTGCACATCTCATGACAAAATACGACAAATTAGGCTGACACACCTTTTGGAGAATAGGTTGGAGGAGGGGGGCAGGGTTGTCAAAGGTGCCCTTCTGTGAAGTAGGAAATCCTGACTTAACCTGCCACTACTCTAATATGCAGTATGACCTCATACAACCACGTAAAAGTGTGTATTCCTCATGTTTCTGCTCTTGTGTGAGTGTTTAACAAGGTCTGACAGTGCAAAGAAGAGGTGACACCAAGAAGAAAGGCAGGGACAGCAGGGGGGTGCAGTGATAGGAGAGTAAATGAAAAGAGATAAGGATGTGAGGAGTAAGAGAAGAAGGGTTAATTAATTAAGAAGGTAGAATACGGTGAACAAGAAGGTTAAAATGGGGAAAGAGGGTAAAAGAAGGGACTCAGTCAGGCCTGCTTAAAGAGCGAATACATCATGGGTGAATGGAGACAGTCCCATGGTTTCCAGGCCACATTATTAGTTCTTGTGCCATCAGGAAGAGGAGGTCAGGCAGCTAGGTGCGATAAATGGGATTTTAATGAGCACTGCTGCCAGGTACAGAGCCAAACTGGCTTTAGAAAGGTGTAGAGACCAGATGCTGTCCTGAAAGTTGATTTGGATTTCTGGCCTGAGAGGCTGTTGTTAATGTTGAGATCAGGAGACTCCAAACAAGGGCTGTCGGATGGCCATTAATACGAGGTTGGTGTTGGAAGTTGAAGCCAGAGGGGGAGTGTGCTCCTCCACAGAGAAGTGGATGGAAAAACATGTCAATGGAACACAAGGAGGGAGCCTGTGAATAAACAGAGCCGGTGACTCACCCTTTCTGGGATGGGAGAGATGACCGTGGGTGGGGGTGTGGGGTACCAAACTGCCTTCACTACCCCTCTAAATACACCAGTGCAGGCATTCATGCATACACAAACAGTCTAACCAGGACAAGCTGTCTATTGTCCAAATCTCCCACCTAAAGCTGTAGCTCCTAGCAGTGCAGCAGTTTTGTGCTTAGGGGATTTTGGGGATTGCCGAGCGTGTGCGTGCATGCGTGCATGTGTTTTTGTCAGACTCCCAGGGTCTTTCTTTTTTTTTTTGTGGGAATGAAGGTACTTTTTTCGTGCTTGATGTTCAGATTTTTAAACAGTAAACGTCAAGGATGGAGTCGGAATAAAAGATGCTTGTGGACGCCACTCAACAAAAATACCTCTCATCTACACACGCAAGAGAAACTACATTATAGTACGCTAGTTTGAGCACGCCGTGTGTTTTTATGTGCCATTCTCTGGCAGGTTAGACTTTCACATTTCCATAGAGCAGTTTTTTAAAACTCTCCACAATCACAAATCTTTCAGGAAATACTGGTAGCTGCCTATAGCCAGGCCGCCCACTCCACTAATCTGTTTTTGTGCACAGCAGTCTTTGTTCTCCCACTTCATGTGAGTGTTTTCCTATCAAGTACTTTAATTTGATGAGATAATGCAGCAGGACTAGATCAGATGCTAGATCTGCAGAGCACATTTGACTCAGGCTGGGATCAGTAGCTGCGCTGCGGTACGCTACCAGCTGACTTTCCATATCACTGAAACAGTTATAGTTCAAGTAAGCGGTGTTGCTAACCATTATTAAAATCTAAACAGCAACTACATGTCTCTGCCTGCCTCTGTTTAACCTTCATCTTCTTCTTTTTTCTGTTTTCTCTTGCAAACCAAAACTAACTCCCTAATTATGTAATGCAAGAAAAAAGTCTGTTTCTACCTTCATTTGGTATGTTTACTTCTTTTAATCGAAGCTTTAAACAAATCTATCCCTTCCTACAGAGACTGTTTCTTTGTTTGTTTGTATTGAAAAATACAGGTCTATATATATATATATATATATATATATATATATATATATATATATATATATATATATATATATATATACACATATATATTTCGTAGTTTATTAGTCTCTATTGGTTTACAGCTGGATGATATAGGAAATACTTACAGAGTATTAGAAAGACACAAAAATATTAGTACAGGCTAAAGTGATACACATTAAATGTGACCTCTGTAGAGGAATATGTGGATGTTTTGAGACATGCACCCATCAAAGCATTGCCAATTCATTAGTTAATCTAACGTTGGCCTAAGCCTTTTGCACAGAAAGAAAGTTATTACACCTCTGAAAAGCAATCTCAAACAATGGAATTAAACACTTACTCATGACTAATAAGAACATCAGCTGTTATGATGAGTGTTATTAGAAGGCAGGATGTGGGAAGTTGATGTGACATTAGTCGACTTTTACCTGTGATGGTGTGGAACTACTGTAAGTCGAACAGAGTGAAGACTGACACTTGTTGGCGTAACCAAACGCCATCTCTCACTTTGAAATGATGACACAACTTGACCAAAAACACAGCCTTTCTAATAAAGAACCCAGGCTGTATTACAACTGAGTGTCACACAGCCACAGAGCTCGTGACATGGCAACACCCATGTAGATTTGACATTTTCTGTATTTTTAGCCGGAGAAAGGAATGTTGATTCGACTGCAGATTTGTAAATATACATTTGGTACCAGTTTGTGGTTCCTGCTCCACCGCGCCTGCTTTAGAAAAGCTCGTCAGCGAGAGAAAAGGAATTAGCTCTCTTTTTTGTTTTTGACATATTCAGCCTCATGGTCCTTACAACAGCGCAGTCAACTGCGTCAGTCAGTTTGTTTAATTTATCCACATTCACTCTACATGAAATCCTAAAGAAAATCCAAAATAAGACTCCCAAACTAAACCGAGATCGGGTACAGCCTTGAACACAGAGGTGTATTTAAGCATTAATGATAGTTTGGAGTTGTTTGCCTATATTTCGGTCTTTTAGCAGTGACTCAGGTCTAAAATTGTCATGGTGAAACTTTGCCGGCCCTGTATAGGTGAATAAAATAGTGGTGGCAGTTCACAAATAAAGACCATATTTCCCATCACACTCATTGCTTCCTGTTGCAAAGAGGATGTCTCTACTTCTCCTCCCTACCCAACCCTGCACGTGTGTTTTGAAGTTTTCTCTTTCAGTTTAATGAAGAAGATAGATCTGTTGAAGTTAATTTGTCCACATACTACCTTTTGAGAAAGTCTCAAGAGGCTACAAATGTTTCCAAATCGATCGGGATCATTTTCAATTCAGTTAGAAATCTAAATGCGTAGTGTGGCAGTGTTATTTAAATTGTTCGGGGCGGCTAAATCAACAAATAAAACCAGCTGTAGGTTTATTTCTGGCATTTTATGTCCGTCAGCAAGATGAAAATGGTCCTGGGGCTTGTGGGCAACTTGATCAGTTGCACACAATGATCAGTGAAGCTTACCAGAAAAGAAAATCATTGAAGTACTCAGCGAAGAAACTAAAATTGGCCCGAGCTGTTCCTTTGGTGTGAAATGCAAAACCTGATGTTGCATTGAGGAGAAGTGAAAGGGACTAAACACACAGTGAGAAAAGTCACAGGCATGGAGGACCTGTGCTTTTAACAGATAGAAGCGCTGAGTTTATACACCATATATTAAATGCTGATCCCACCTGAACTGTAATACGAGGCTTCCTTGTGACCTAGTTTAGTTGATGAGTGATTAACATGAAGGCCCTGCACAAACATGAACCTTGTTTCTCGCACTAATAACGTCAAACGAAGGTTTAAAATCATGTAAAGGCTGAAACTACTGATGCCTATTTCCTGTGTTTAAACTAATGGTTCGTGTACAGCACACGTGTAGCCCCATGGGCGAACAGCCTAATGAATCTGACTTTGTTCCCGTGTCCAACGCTAAGCCCATCAAACATCCCTCTGCTATTCTGCTGTGCCTGATGTGGCATAACAAAGCCCGACTGAACACACTATGTTGTTCCAGCTGTGTGAGGGAAAAATGCTAATTGCCGTAATTAGAGTGGAGCAAAGCTGTGACATTTTGTCCATTTCCTCAGAGTCTGTCACAGCTCTCTGTTCTGTGTCACTGTGTCTGCTTGCATGTTTAAACCCTTCGATTTACCAGAGAGAACAGTGGAGTGTAAACAATGGTTTTTGCGGGGGGACTGGGAGACGAAAACGGAGAGTGAGGGAGGGGAAACAAAAGAAGAAAGTCAAAGCAGTCATCTGACAAACAGTTTAGAAACGACTTTCCACCAGGCGAGCGCACACGCCCAGTTTTACCTGACATGCCACCTTCCTTAATCCCCATCTACACACACGCACACGCACACACACACACACACACACACACACGCACGCACACTACGTACCTTGGTGTCAACAATGGAGCAGGCAATTTGTTTCACATAGGCCAGGTCTGCACTTTGGGGCATCAGGACGGATTCTCTGGTCAGACCAATCTGGATGATGAAGGACACCCCCGCTGGAGTTGGAGGCACCGAGGGCATCACAGCCCCACCAGGACCCTGCCCCGGTGTGAAGTCCATCACAGCAAAACCCCCATGAGCAGACATCGAAGGCACAGATATGTGGCCCCCCTGCTGCATTACAGCTGAGCCCGGAGGCGAGGAGCCCACAGGAGGAAAGAAGACCTGGGCCATGGCCCCTGAGGGCATACACGGACTAGCATTAGCCATTCAGAGTCCGGTCTGCTGGTTGCCTGAAGCTCTCAACATACACGCACACAAACACACGCCCAGGTGCAGCCTAGAGTTCTCAGAAAAACCCACACTCATTCAAACTGTCTCAGTGGTGAAGAGAGAGGTACACACACTGAGACCACGCGCGTGTGTGTGTGTGTGTGTGTGTGTGTGCACACACACACACTCACACACTCTGTAGAGAGAGTCCTTGGTTTCCTCTGTGTCCTGTGTCCACCCCCTCCCAGTGGATCAAGGAAGGAATCCTTATCCAGGAAGCGGCTGCTTTTCTTCCTTTCTGCCACTTTTGTTGCCCTCTCTCTCTCTCTCTCTCTCTCTCGTCGTCACACTCCGTTCATCGCCCGGGCATGACGAGCACGAGCAATGTTTGTGTGAGAGGCTCACAAAACAGAGAGAGAGAGAGGGGAGACAAGCACCCTCGTGCTGCTTTTCCCTCCTCCACCCTCTTCCCTCCTCCACCTCCCTCGCCTCGAAGAAGTGGCTCTGCAGGGGGAGAAAGTCCAAAGTTGATTGAGAAACCTCCTCAGCCGGGTGGAGAGACAAACAAAAACAATGCCTAACTTGGATGTGCTCTTCCTCTGCCTAAGTTACAAAATGGCCTCCTTAAACAGGAAACTGTGAGAATGAGGGAGAGCTAGAGGCTGCACTCCTTCTGCGAGTCTTGCCCTGTTTCAGTTTCAGCCCCAGTTGAGTGTGTTTTTTTTTTTTGTGAGAAGGCACAGAGACAGAGCTGTCTGAGGGGACCTCCCTCTCCCCCTCCCTCCCTCTCCCCCTCCCTCCTGCCCTCTCGTCTGTGAGCTTGCCACAGGCGAGGAGGAAGTGAAATGACTGACACAGCCTGAAGCCAATAGAGTGGCAGAAAGTCCCGCCCTCTGCCTCCTTACTCCCAGGTTCCTCCCTCCTCCCTTTCCTCCTTCTCACTCCCTTCCTTGTTGTTCATCTTGTTTGCTCAGTCCCTGAGTCGGGGCCAGTAAAGATCCCCTTACATTTGCCTGAGGGGCAGCTCCATGCTGATTAACCCTCCCATCTCTTCCTCATCTTCCAGCTCACACCAATCGCCTTGTTCTGTTCCTCTGTGAAAATGTACTTCCTGCCTACTTTTTCCTTTGCACACAAGGAAATAGTGAAATAGTGCACGCTTAGTTACCACTCTAATCATGATGGCAGTGACTCTGCACCACTAACAATGCAAATGAAAATTGTGATGTTCCACATTTGGTCATGAAAAACTCCCTAGATGGTGATGCTGAAACTCACTAACCACATACAAGTTGATCAGCTTCAGCTTACCTTCTTCCTGGGGCCATTACGTCGTGCTTCCCTCTATGAAGCACTTTGCAATGCCTTAAAAGAAATTAAGGCTCTGCTGAAATAGTGATAAGAAACATGATTAACTCAGCAGCTGCATGGTATGTTCTCAAGGATTCTACTTTCCACCACGAGAGGGCAAGGTTTCCTGTGGTCTACAGCAGTTTGACAGGGAACAATGAACTCTCAATGAGTTCTGCTTTGTTGACATCGTTTTTTATGAGATTTAATCTCATATTAACGTTGGACAAAAAACAGCAGCTATAACAAACACAAGGGTATTAAGCCTAAGAAGGAAACTAAATTCCAACATTTGCATCAAACAAGTTTAAAAATCAGTTTTAGACCTCAATATTAGTTTATTAATCATTTCTGAGGACTTACTGTTACTACTTAGTTGCATTATGGGAAGTGTAGGATCCAGCATTTTTGAACTAAGTCAGCATATCATCAGTTTCTAGCAAGATACTAAATTATTACAAATCCCATTTAGGGAACAAGACTATATACTAGTACGATACATGCTCTGAAAACACCAAATATATTAATGGAGTTACTGAAAAGGTCATAGCTTGAGTGGCCAGAAGGGATTCATTTTGGTTGGCTGAATATACTGAATCTGAAGTATTCCACTGCTGCAGTTGTTTTAAGAAAGCCCATTATCACTAGGAGGCAAGAATGACAACAACAAATTCACTGTACAAAATCTTCATTTTTTCTTCCTTAATGACATACAACAGGGGACCCGTAAACAAAAAGAGAAAGTCATTTGATACAAGCTAGAAAGCAGTTCAAAAATATATAATAAAACAAAATTAATAAAAAGCAGGTCTCTTATCCCTTGTAGTTAGAGGAAATAGTTTGAATACAGCTTAATATGATGTACAAAATATCACACAGTGATAAATTGCTAATAAAAAAATAAAAACACAAAGAAATGAGAGTCCTTTACCTTGGCCTCTGACTGATAACAGATTTTTTTTTTTTGTACATATTTTCATTTTTCATGTTTTTAATCATTTTGTTTTTTGCTTTTTTTTTTTTTTTTTTTTTTTATAGTTATACATTTCCATTATCAATCACAAGCAAGTTCTATGCCTAGCAAGGAAGAATGATTCACTTATGATACTACAGTATTTTTACATCTTAATTATAATCATATTCATAATCAAAGAAAAGAAATGTAAGAAAAAAAAAAAAACAAGCAAATGATGGACATTTACAGCACACTATGGCATCTCTAGTCATCATTTACAACCTCTGTCTTTTCAGTTTCCTTTTCTTTTTCGATGTGTCATACTGATTTGTCATCATTCTCAGAGATGGGACAGAGTGAAAAGAACTTCATATTTACTCCAGATTGTATAGAAAATACCTGCAAATGTTATCTCAGCACCCTGTCTGTTCATGACCACTCCTAGACATAAGCATCCACTATTAGATGTAGTGCAAGGTGGAGCCAAACAGTGAATTAATGTGATCACATGACGCTGTGCCCAGCAGCAGTACAGTAACGTAGTTGCACCTGGTTGAAAAGCTGTACAGCGAAATATCTTCTAATCTATTGTCAGACAATAGTCCACCACCCTGTTTTAGAAAACTATGAATGCTAGTGTTCCCAGTGGAACCGTTAGGAGGGGCCGTTGGCCTCTAGTGTGACCCTGTCGTCTTGAATAGCTGTACAGTGCCCCTTAACTAACTGATTTTATTGAGGAAATAACATCAAACCACCAGTCAAGTAATTTGAAGTCAGATCAGCTGTTAAAGGGCAACTTTTACCATAGCAAACAACAAAAACAAGTGTCCTGCAGTAATGTCGAAGTCCAGTAAATGAAGAACACAAATGAAGATAGACGTGAGGTGTATCAAAGGAACAACGGTTCCACTCATTTTCCTCTCCGACATGACCAACGTAGCTGAATTTAAAATGGACCTTATTGTATTTTTCCCCCTGGAGCTAGTTCTCCCAGCATGGCTCCTCAGAAAGAGAGGGTCAGCTTTACATCATTAGCTCTTTTTGTAATGTGCTACTGTGCAACCGATGCGCAACAAGAGGGGACCTCACTTGTCAAGCAGTTTGGACCTAAAATAAACACAGACAAGTTGAAGTCTCATCTCAGGACACTGTTTCAGTCCAGGTAGTCCTCACAGTAATATATTTATCATGAGTTCTGCACACTCCTCAGGCCTGAGCCGAAGCTAATCAGATCCCTCTATTGAGAAACATGAACAGTGAGCGTTCTGAAATGTGACCACGGTTAACAAATGTCATTAAAAAAATTTGATTCACTTAATGCACATCTGAAGCCCGATGAGTGAGGAACACAGTCTCTCTGTCTCATATGTACACACAGACACACACAAACACACAAGAACAGGTCCCTGATTCTGACTCGAGACTGACAAGGTCTTTCATAGCACCGTGACTTAACTAGTGCATATACGAGCACACGCTCGCACTCTCTCTGCTGTACAGTATAAAGCACCAAATGACACAATGTGTGTCACTTGCTGACTGGCCTCACACCCCTGTAGTCTCCAGACTTGAATGGTGCTCTCATGATGTTTATATTCAGTTGGTGTCTTGGCGATAAAGTTGAAATTAAAGCTATTTGTCAAACACTGGTTTCTCACATCTCACATACACAACTAAGTAAAACGAACATTCTTCAGCCCCTAATATGACACCACACACACACACATGCACACAATTTCTACCCCTGGAGTCTTTGGAATGTAATACATTGATTCCCGATGCAGAGGTTGGTCAGATGTTTTCTGCCAACAATGGGAACAGATACTGTTTAAATTCATGCCTACATATGTATGTTAGCCACAAGCATTTTGCCAACTATAAATAAAAGTAAAACAAAAATAAAAAAAATAAAAAGCATTTGTGAGTCATATGTACTGTTGCTGTGTGAGTGCTTCCTTGGTGGATCTCCATGAAATGTGGGTAGTGTGTCAGCAGTTCAAGCGCACAAATACGCACACACACAGTGCTTTGTAATAACCGTAGGCAGACTGGAAAAAAAAAAAAAAAGAAGCACAACAGAGAATTGTAGTGTATAAAAGTGTTAATCCAAACAGACAGCCAGTATTTTAAAGTTATAAAAAAGCAGTGTGATTAGTATTACAAGAAGTCACTGAGGCATCAGAAAACAGTGAGGAACTGAGGAGAGGTGACGTCCTGTGGCGATGACCCAGCCAGTGGGGTGCAGGACAAGTGTTTCTGTGGTTCTATGTGTGTGTGGGTGTGTGACAGACAGAGACGGTGAGTTTTGTCTGCTTTAGTCTTCAGTCTCTTTTGGCCCAGTTGTAGTTGAAGGACTCTAAGGACAAAAAAACGGAAGTTAACAAAGTTAGACCATCACATCATTGCCTTTGTCATATTATTCTTTTTATATGCTGCTGTTACAAATATATAACAGCATATATATACATATATACACATATATATATATATACACACACACACACACACACATATATATGTATATATATGTATATATACACATATATATACATATATACATATATATACATCCGTCTGGTCCTCTCAAGGAAGGCAATATCCACAGAAAGTGAATGTGCAAACAAATTTTGGTCCCCACTGTGTGAGTAATAAATGGTGAACACACGCACACACAAACCCCACCCATCTCACCAGAATGACAACAGTGACGTCAGACAAAGATCTTGGCAAGTGCATCTGCGCCAGCGCTAGCGATAAAGGGCTGGGAGGAGTGGAAGGCGACGTCATGAATGGCCTCGTCGTGCTTCTTCCTGTGGGCTGTGATCTCCTGCACGCACGTCCTGTTGTCCAGCATCCACAGGCGCACCGAGCAGTCGTGGCCTGTGTGGGGCAGAGACAGAGAAGAACACTATTGAATCTTTTTAAACTGCTAAAGAAGGTGCACTTCCTTGTAGAGCTCCTTCTGCAGTGCATTACACTACTGGAATAAGTAGAATAAGAAGTCCAATAATATGTCCAGTTAAACAGGGACACAGTAAAACTATGTGATACTCACTGCCAGAGATGAGGTAAGTGCCTTTAGGGTCTGTAGTAAGACAGGTGACTGCATCCAGGTGAGCCACCATCGAGTGGACAACTTTACCTGTACAAACAAACAACAACAGGCAAGTTTGTTTTGAACAATTCACGTTCCAGGTTAAGTCCACAAAGAAAATGAACAAGTGACCAGTACAAATAAAACAGCTCCTGCAGATACCTGTCTTGTTGTCTAGAAAGCGGATGGTGCGGTTCTCGTGTGCAGTGATGGAGACGGGCTCAGATGGGTGACTGACCACGCGGTTGATCAGCTCGCTGCCTGCAAAGACAAACCACAACATTGGATTTTAATTTATCTTATTTATTTTAACGTTTTGTCAATATGAGATATTTCTCATCAAGTCCAGGACATACCATCCTTAGTCTGTGTCTCTAGGGCGGTGACGCTCTGCTCTGTGTTGAGGTCATAGAACAGCGTCTCACCACCGTCAAACGACACCACCACCTGGCTGGGGTCAGTGGCCACGAAGGCCACAGAGGTGGGTGTTCCGTGCTCTGGGGGAAGACGGGACACGATGATGTTTGAGGATATGGACATAATGCAAAAGCAAATCTGCACATTCAGCACGGATGCCTACCTCTCTCCTTATTGAAGACAGACATACAGGGAGCTGAGTTCTGAGGGTCCCAGATACGAATGGTGCCATCGGCTGAGCATGAGGCAAGACGGTGGTGAGCTGCAGAGTAGGTCAGACCCCAAACGCTGTCCTCGTGGCCTGCTAGTACACTGCTTTCGATGCCGGGATCTGCATGGATAAAAACGTTAGAAGCCGCTAATTCACCTCTGAACTGGAGTAGTATGTTATCACTATTGGTGATAGCTACATCTTCAGTTGAGAATAACTGACCATAGTTATCATAAGGATCCACATTGAGGTCTGGCATTTTCCAACACCTGATGGTTCCATCCAGACCTCCACTGTAGCAGGACTCTCCATCCTCGCCCATGGTCAATGACAGAACAGCGCCGCTGGACAAACGAAAAGAGAGGCATCGATGACCTGTGTCTGTCAATGACAGGTTTGTACACATGCTGTGAATTTGTATTTGGACTCACCTGTGCGCTCTAAATGTGTAGATGGGCTCGACATCCAAAGCTGCATTCCTGTGGAGGGAATACTAATTTTTTTTAAAGTTGTTTTGGTCGATTTTACATTTGCATGTTACGCGTTCTACTGCTGCTTCCACAGAAAGCCTTTGTACATATAGTAAGTGTGCTATAAATAAATGCCTGGTCCTGTCTGGCTCTTACTTTTTAGAGTGCATGGCCTTGTTGAGGTTCCACAGTTTTAGTGTTCCATCCTCAGAGGCTGTGAGCAACACCGCTTGGCTGGGGTGAAAGGTCAAAGCGCGGATGGCATCAAAGTGGCTGCGTAGTGTGAAGCGAGGGTTCCATGTCTTCTTAAACTCTTCTCTGTTATCCTGCATCTGACAGGACACAGGTTTCAAACACAGGTTTTGAGTGGGTTTTTTGTAGGTTTGTATTATATGAGAAGCAATAACGAAAACAAATGTGTAATTACATCCATGGAGAGATCATTGTCGTTGGCAACAGTGAGATCAGCCAGTTCCCCGAGGTTCATATCTCCTCCTCCAACAGCATCCATTATAAAAACATCAGAGGAGAAACCAAGGGCGCCACCTGCTGGGTGGAGGTGGAATAACACAAGAGTTACTACTGCACTCTGACAAAACATTGCGGCACTTTAAATACAGGTTGACATAACTACAATATAGCTTTAAGTCCTACATATCCATGGCAAAAATCCATTTATCCGGTTTCCTTACTCCCACACTGTGTACCAGAGGACATATTATATATAGATAAATAGATATATAGATGAACAAGTAACTTTACCCCTACGCAAGTTTCAAAATTAGACGAAACTGCGACAAGGCAACATTTAAATTTAAGATTTCCACGTCTCTTTCAGCGTCTAAACTATAGGATCACATAGGATTGTAGTTTAGATGCAGATCAGATACAGGAGAGGATGAGTTATAGTATTTGGGAGATGTCGTTTTCTGTAGGGTATATGTGGAGAGGGAGCCTTACCTTCACCTGAGCGAGCCTGTCCCGATACAGTGGGGGATGTGCTAGGTTTAGGGGGGAAGTCCGACATCATGCCTTGTAACTTGTTCCTGCGGTTCTCTGAACCAAGCAACAGGAGAAAGATGCGTAACATCCAGTCATGCAGAGAGGTAGAGGACGAAAGATGGGGCCAACACACGGACAGATGAGAGACAGGTGAATGTTGACAGAGGAAAAAATGTAGACTTCATATTTAAATTACATAATGCAGACCAATATACTTTTTAAAACTCTGTTTGTGAGTGGACGAAGCAATAAAAGCATAGGGCTACAGTGGAAATGTGGCTGCAAGAATGAAATGTGGGCCTACTTTAAAAAAAAAAAAAAAAAAAAAAAAGAAGGCAGCATGCGTGATAAACTTTGAGATGACCCCGGACCACAGAAAACACATCTAGAGACAAAGATGACAGCTACACAGCCATAAAGAGTCACAGACAGCTTGTGAAACAGGACAGAGAGACGGGTGGTTGGGAAAAGAGGTTTGGTTTTATTGACAAGCAGAGATTCTAGACACAATGAGAAGTAAAAGATTAAAAAAAGGTGAACAAGAAGAGGAAGTGGTGGGAAAAAGAGACAGATACACTGGTGGCAGTGATTCTGGCAGTGCTGGTGCTGATGATGTTGCTATGGCAACAGCATACCTAACTCCCGTCCGTCCCCCGAGATCCGAGCCTCTCCCGCCCCCTCCCCATCCTCCCCTGATCCCAGGAAGTCAAATTCACTGAGGGCGTCTTCCGAGTCATCTTCGTCTTCCTCATCCTCGGGGTCTAGGTCTGTGGTCATGGGCTCTGAACCCATCTGGACGCAAGAACAGAGCAGAGAGCACAGTTAAACATCTGGGAAGTCAAGAACTGAGTTTGTAGATTGATATTTGTCATTACTGTAGTCATTCTCATCTTCGATCCCACCTTTGCACGTGACTTTTTGTTCTTGCGCGGGCCATCGATGCAGTCAGTGGCCATGCCTTGGAAGTCATCTTCCTCATCGCTGTCATCTTCATCATCCTCACAGCCATGCAGAAAGGGGATCTTGTCCAGCACCGAGCCCCCCAGTCGCTCCTTAGTGCTTTCCTTGCTGGCGTTCCTGCAAACAGATGTATACGTTACAATCTTTCCACCGCATGCTAAACTGAATTATTTAGGACAATCCATTACAGTAGGAGGCAGGACGACCTCAATTCCACTGTATAACACCACATTATGAGGCTATCAACTGTGAGTTTTATGGAGCATTATCTTTTTCTTTTCTAACCAAGAGCAAGCTACTGTAATAAAACTTTCCTTGATTTATACATTTCCTCTCGACTTTATCTTAAGGAGATCATGCTGGACAAATAAATCCCCATGTCATTTCTAACACACCACCATTCATAGCAGTATATTGCTCATTAAAATTCCCTAACCAGTGTTGTAGAAGAGATACATGTCAGAAGGTGTATTTATGGAAAGCCCACTCTGTACCGCAGAGTTGTACATGAACTACTTTTTGAACTCAATCGACCTAGATTAATGAAGCATAACATTTCAATGTGAGGCCAAAGTGAACAGTAATTAATATTCAACAGCAATGAATGATTTTTATTATTTTATTTGGTGGAAAAAAATCATGCAGTTATGTACCAGAGTTGGTAAGTAACAAGTACATTTACTCATGTACTGTACATAAGTACAACTTTGCACTATGAACTTTTATTTCAATTTTACCTTCAATTTTAGACTTTTACTTTTTCCCCACTACATTTATTTGACAGCTTCAGTTCCTATTACATTTAAATCCGATCTATCTTTACCAGCTGCTCTTTTTGTTCCACATCAAGTCTCTATAGTAACAGATCTTTGAACTTTATTGATTACTATGAATATTCTTTGCCAGTACTTTTGCCTTTGAAGGCTTGTCGAACAAATCTAGACCAGATTAATTCATGTAACAACATCAAATTCCACACCGTTTAAAATACAGTGATTTCTTAGTGGTCCTTTCATACTTCACTTTTAGAGCAAATACTTAGGACTTAGAGAATTCATGGCAGAGCTGCTTGCTGTGCAAGTGTAACAAATAAAGTGGCCAGTGAGTGTATGCTGATTATTGTGCATGTGTACTTTTACCACCACAGTCACTAGCTAGGTATGAAAAGTTCAATGTGTTAAATGTTAAAGTAATTTACTCAAGAACAAAAGGAAAGAGTGAATCTTTAGCTTCACAACACTTATGCCTTATGTTGCAAACTGTGGGTGTTGGCTGCGGTATGTTCACCACTGTGTCTGTGGAGGAACAGCAAAAGGAGAGAGAGCCTCTACTTCCTCAGTCTCACCTTTTGATCTGTTCCTCAATCTGTCTGACCAACATGGACTCTCCGCCTGCCTGTGGCTCAGGCTCTAGACAGGTTTCACTGGGTGGGGGTCCATTAGACTCGGGGCTGCTTCGTCCCAGCAGGGAACGTACACGCTTAGACCGCATATCTAGGATGGTGTCTGAGTAGCCCACTTCCTCTAGATATCTAGATATTAAAAAAAAAAAAAAAAGACCATGGTAATATACAACTACACTCATAAACATTTAATCCTTCTGGTGTAGATCACAAGTTCAAAACCACAGATAACGTACAGATAGACCACGAGTATGGTAATGAGATTTGAAAAGAAAAAAAAAAGAGATGATGGAGGGGCCTTACTTGCGTAGTAGCTGACGTCCCTCCTTCCAGGACATCTGATTGGCTGGCTCAGAGTCTGACTCAGCTGGCCCATTGGGAACTACAAAAAAATAGATGTGTCAATAGTGATGCAATAGCAAGGCATGAGAAGGAAAAAGAGGAAAGAAACTCTGAGTTGAGCAGCAGCAGCAACAGCAGTGGATAACAGTATATTTTCAAACTGAGTACACGTACGAAGGTCTGCCTCAGTCTCTGGTTTCTTGTCTCCAGGACTCTGCTCATTTCCTGTCTTCAGTTTCTGGTGCTTAGCCCTGCAACAACACAAAAAAGCCACATGAGGGCGGCATGTGAGAAAATGTTTTGCCGTCAAATTACTATGCCCAAAGCATGAGAGCCATTAGGAAGGCCGAACGAACGGATGACGGACACAAGGAGACAAGGACAGTAGGAAGGAGTTTCCTGGCATTTGTCTTACCTCTCCTGTTTTAGAGCATACTCCAGCATTTTGATCCGCCTCACCAGGTCCTGTTTCATATTCTCCTGCCCTTTCCTTTCGCCCTGTAGGAACGCCACCTGAGCCTGAATCACACACACACACACGAAGTTAAGGAGCGCACAAAGGCCACACACACACATGAAAATACATAAAAGGAAAAATCAAGTCCGATGTGACATCCTGCCTCTGCTGTCTGAAATTAATTCAATTAAGATTAGAGAGCAGAGCACTTGATATCAGAGTCCGTGAGACGGTGGAGGAAAAAAGTTTTACGTGACATGCATAGCAAACATGACTTCAAGGAACCCAGAGGAGTAAGCAGAGGGTTGTGGAACAGGGCTCTTATTTTTCACTTCATCACAACTAAGGCCTCACTGTCCAACTAAAGACAGGGAAAACGGCAGACCGGCCTAATTCATATACCAATATAAGACACATCCTTCCTTTGTGTGCTCCTTCTCTCGTTTCCTTCCTCACCAAGCTGATAAAATTCTTGCCTTGAGGAAAGAGATGCTCACTGCTCATTCTTGTCATTTGTCAAAAAATTTAAGGAATTTGTCAGGAGATAAAATGTGATAATGAGGGAGTGACGACTCAGGTTTTTATGAGGACTAACAGGAGGCAAGGTCTTCCCTCGGCAAATACATCATATGGCAAGACAAAACAGTGAAAGGGCTGCTGGAGTTCGTGAGAAAGAGTTAGTCTAGCTTAAACCAGGCAGCAAACTTTTCTTCCTCTATTGGTTGGAGGAGAAAATTGATCAAGAAAAAGAACAAGTGACTCCAGACACAGGGGACGCTAAAGAAAGGTCTAGCCCTGTTTTTGCTCTCAGGAATTGCATGCAGGTGATTGTGTATATAACAGTTTCACTCTCTCTCTGTCCTCCCTCTCCCTGTGCCAAGTAGTGCTGAAGCGTTAATACCGCTTGTTTTACAGTCCATTTCTCCTCTGCACGCCCCTGTCTGTGTCCACGAGTCTGCTCCCACACGCTTACGCAGCTCTGCAAAAGTAGAACAGCCTAAAAACACTATCTCATGGGGCAGGCACTCGGTCTACTTGAGAGGGTAGTCAATCACCCAGGAAAGCACACAGTCATGTAACCAGCTAGCAGGGCCAGTGGAACACAGGATAATCTGCCAAGCAAACCTTGCTACTACTGCTGCCACTGCTGCTGAGTAATCCTGATTACTGCAATGTGATTTTACATGCTTACTGGAGAATTGTGGAGATAACTGTCAAAGCTTATGTGTCAACACTACAGGTATAACCTACCAGGCTGGCAAAAACCTTTACGCAGCTCCTTAACACCTCACCTCAGAGAATCAGTGGGATCCTTAAATTAACTAATGAAATTAATATATTTATGTGCACAGAGCACTTTTTATTCATTATTCATTTATTTCACAAGCTGAAGCTATATAAATAAGCCTTTGTATAAACAGCTGTATAATAATATATCATTTGCTGTGGTTATGTGGTTGATGAAAGCAGGGTTAGCTGCAATGGCAGCTAGTTAGCCGAGCATTTCCAGCTGCACAAAGAAGTCATTGCGTATTTCTTCATTGCACACAAGGAGAAAGAATCGTTCCTCCTATGCTGTAAATGGCTGAAAGATTCAACTGTTCTAAAAATGGGGCCTGATGTGAGTCAACCAGAAATCCAAACCAGCCCAATTCACATGCAATATGAGGCGCCCTGTACTCAAATGTTAACACAGAATCCTCTGTGTACTAACTAATCAGTGTTTTATTAGTGAAAGCGTAATTTTCAGGCACAGGCCAAAAGCCGAGCTGACGGCGTCACAACTGGCTGCAGATACACAGATGGTGAGCTCTTCACCGATTTCTACTGAAAGGTGAAGTTATCACTTGTCACTTAAACGTGTCTGATTCATCCTTTACAGGGAGGGAATGCATTTCTACTCCTACTCACACAAGGACGAGCTACAACCTGCTCACAGGCAGATAACTATCGCACCTCTGTGCACCAACACCGTGCCATGTTCCTAGAGGAACAAGTTTTCACTGGTACCCAAAAATCCCTGACGGTGCTTTGTTGGCCAATTCACAGGGCTGCATGTGTACACATAACACACTGTAGGAATGGCCTTTCCTGATGCATTAAACATTCACAATGTAGGTTGGACAAAGTATGTGAAGCACAAGTTTTTCAATCAAGAATGACTGATTCCCCATTACAAATAAATCTCAGAGATTGTAGACGTCTATCATCATCCACAGAAAAATATTAATGAATGGTAACAGCTAAAGTCTTAAAGGAATAACTGGAGATAACTAAAGTTTGCTTGTCAACCCTAAAACCTTACGTACTTGCTTAACACCTAACTCCAAAAAAATTGTAGGTCTTTAAAGTAAGTAAAATAACTAATGAAATGTATATATCAATAATACTAAAGACTTTTAATTCATTTAAGAAGCTAAGAAGACCAGTGAAAAATATCGTTCATGATTCTGCTGTGTGCAAATCAGGGTGCATGGGTTCATGGAGCACAGTGTCCTGCCAAGGACACCACAGAGCAATATTCTGCTTTCTAATGAAGACACATCACTTTGTGCTTAAGGTTTGCCAAGGAGTGAGTTGACACTCCGCAACACTAAAACTTTATGAGCAATGGTGAAACGAAGGTAAAATTGTTTTGGAACACACACACAGCACCATGTATGGCATAACACAGGCAGCACATACCAACATAAAAACATCATCCCAGCAGTGAAATACAGTGGCAGGAGCATCATGATTTGGGGCTTTGCTGCGTCTGGGCCTGGACAGCTTCATCATCGAGAGGAAAGAGGGTTGTTTATTAAGTTTTCTTGCAAGGTAATGTCAGAGTGGCCGTGTGCTAGCCACAGATCAGAACAATTTCTGGTGATACAACAGTAAAATGATTCTAAACATGTAGGTAACTTTCACTGTTTCTCATTTAGGTTTGAAGGTTGAAGGTCAGATCACATTTCATTAGCTATTAATGCAGAAAACCGGGTCATTGCAAAGGGTTCACAAAATCTAACCACTGTCTGAATTGATTATTTGCATTACTTTTCTACAGCATTTCCCTTTGACAGTGGAAGACCAATGGATACAATTAAGTTTCCAAACTAAGCAGCATCTACCATTTTTAATAAGATTGTTTCATCAGAGTAAGATGATTACATTCGTACCGTTTCCAGCTTATACTAGTCTTTGTTAATCTGCCCTTTGCCTGGTTCAGACAGGGACATGCTTGTTTTCACTCGCTTGTGGGACACGGGCCAAAGACATGAGACAAGGCAGTCCATTCACTAGCCACCAAAGGTGTTCTCATCAAGAGACAGACCCTTAAAATAAGAGCCGAAGTAGATGAGACAGTCACCACAGTTGTCAGGCAGCAGGTTGAAAGACAACACAATATTTCTAAAGAAAGCAAAATGGATTTAAAGCAGTAACAAAGTCAGTTAGTCTTTTGGGTGTAACTGAATTTAATCCTGCAAATGTTGACAATGTGGTTGTCTCCTCTGTATTAAGCTAACAAATTATCAAAGCCTGAAGTACAAAGGGATATTGTTGCAGGCAGACCTGCCGTGCCATCTGAGCTCTTTTTCCTGTGGGTTGGTTTTCCTTCCATATGGCCCACTGCGCTGACCTTTCCACGGTTTGTTGTAGCATGGAGGGCTGACACATTTAGCCTATTCTATCAGTCCCTCTCTTCTAGCTGCAGAACAGGGTCAAGGGCAGATTTCTTCCTTCAACTGGCCACCCTCCATCTTCTCATCCCTTCATCCCCATGAGCCAACAAGTAGAGCAACTTTTCTGGGACAGTGTGTTTTCATAGCGTGTATTTGAGTTTGCTGTGTGGCTGTGTGAGTCTGTGTGTGTATGTGTGTGTGTGTGTGGTACTTAGCTGGGGAATGATATCCAAAATAGTTGGGCTTGCTGCCCAAGTTTGATTAGGAGATACTTAAGAGTCATTGGAAAGCAAAATAAAAAGAAGAAGGTCATGCATGTCATGAATGTTTGAATAAAAATGGAATATATTCCAGGAAAAGGGCTGTGAAATACACAGAGAAAAAACTAAGGTGAATTACATATAGAACGATAGGTAAAGATAAAAGACAAAATAAAAAATAAAAATACACTAGTACATAAAATTATCACTACAAGTCTGCATGGGCAGGAGGCATGACTGTAAAAGTGCACTACATATGGATGTCATGTGTGTGTCATGGCTGAGAGCTCAGAGCTATTAATTAGAGATATGCACCCAGGGGCCTCTTTGGCCACACTCAACTGGAAGTTATGTCCTCTGCATCTATTCTTCACAACTACTGACACTCTGAGTAAAATTAAATATCTGAAAAGGACAATATTGCAACAGGCACAGGTAAAAGTCTGTTCTTCTACCTGTAGAATAAATGTAGTCACTCTGTTCGCTGTCTGCTGTCTGCTACACAGTCTGTTTGGCCATTAAATTATAATGAGGATCTGCCAAAAACAAGCAAATTACTACAGGCTTGTTCAGGCGCAGTGCAGTAGTAGTATCATTTGATACATAAAACATTGGAAGAAGCTTCTTGTGTGTCTGAAGACCACTGCCACCTGTCCCACGGTCGTGCTGGGACCCACCTGGCCCAGAGCGGGAAGTGGCGGGCCTTCATTCCCAGCCTGTCACTGGAGATGCAGAACCACAGGTGGCCATTCACACCGAAAACACACTCCAGAGACAGCACATGTGCTGCAGTCTCACAGGCGTGCGCTATTCCACAGACACAGACATTCACACTGTCACACAAAGAGACTCACAACATGATAGTGTTAATCCCAGTCAAATACTGGTGGTGCAAAGATTTTCAGCTTCTTTACTGTTCCTATGAATTCCCTAAAAGCACAAAATGTCATGTGTAGGTGGTATGTGAGTAGACTTATGGACACATGTACAGTATGCTGCTAACTATCTAGCACATGGTGAGAGGGCATCCTAGCTGGCATGTTAAGAGCCCTGTGAGCATGTGGGCAACAAAAGCCAGAGGCCTGTGGCCTGTGGGTGTCAAAATGTAAGATAGGTCAATTTTCCAGTCTGGCACTGCAGTGGTCCTCTCTTTCTCTCAGCACAGGACATGGTGCTAATTGTACCCATGAAACCACACCGTGTGCAGAAAATACATACATTCAAACAAAGTTCCATAACAATCACTAATAGCACGTTGGACGCGGCGGTGGCCTGTTTCTGCCTTACATTCCCTTGTTTAACCACACATGCCTCTAAAAGCAGCGAGCACAGCCGGTTTGTTATTGTTCATCCATATTTTATCATGTTCCTATTTATAAATACGTAAGTTACACTCAGGGGCAAAGTGATAAAAGAGAGGGACAGACATGTTTTTTTTTTCCTATCTGTGGTTTTGTAAAGCTCATGACCTCCAGGAGATAGTTCTATCCTAATTACAAGCAAACTGTGGTTACAGGAGAAAGACCGACTATGGGTTCAGGAATGAAAAGGCGAACTGTTCTTCATTCCAACTGCAGAGCAAAACGTCTTTATGTGTGTGTATGTTTTCCTAACCTTTCTGAATCCTGACACAATTTGATGAGTAAGCTGAATTTTGCCCAGCAATGCTCTGCTCACATAGTTACAAACATGCATGTAGGAGAGTTTCACAGTACAACCTCTGTCTGCTGCTGTTGCCCTCTAAATCACTGGGGCCATCAGGGGACTCACACCTTGCCCAAGGGCATCTATATGGAATTGACTCACACAAATACACTGATTTTTCTAGTCATTTCACAGATTGACAAAATTGACAAATTGACGACCTTCAGGGAAACAACATTAAGTCAGACAACACGTGTGTTTGCTGTATGTTTTTGTGGCAGTTCATCCTGCATTGCCCTTTTTCATATTTAATCAGGATTTACTACAGTGATACTTGGTAGATCAGTTCAAGATATGATGATAATTCACTGACTATAATCAGAGTCAAAAAAGTATGAATGATTGAGACTAAACACATACTTGTATATCAGCCATGTTCAGAAACCACACCTCTGACTCATCCGTTTGACAGGGCTCAATTTAAAATGTTGATTTCCTTTCCATGCCAGATGCGAACTCTACTACAGAACAGTATCTGCTGAGATTTAGCGTAGACACTACAAGCTGTCTGATGTGCATGTTGAGAAAAATGAGCCTACTCCATGTCCTAAGGTCACCCTGATCACTCCCTCTCACTTACCATCGTGCTATTCCTGATTTTACTGTGGTGTTTTCTTAATTTAAAGACAATCAGGTCTGCACAATTGCTGCTCATTTAGATATGCTCAAATGCAGCGATTTCTAAGGGACCTCGCTGCTGTGTGACACTGCCATCACACTTTAACCACATCACAACAGCCATGGATCACTTGATTTGTCCATGTCTGGGATGAACATCCAGCTGTTGTCTGCTTACAAACAGCTTCTTTTATAAATAGCAAAAAAATGCAGAATGGAGTCCAGGTATATGTTTGATGTTTACCTGCATTAATATCAAGGAGATGCGCCAAGGTAGCCACACCTAAACTCAGTGTACCTATCTCTTTTATTTACTGTATAACTAGCTTTTGGAGACTGAAATACTCCTCTAGTATCCAATCTCATGGTAAACATCATTCTGAACAGTTTGTATGGCCATTTGCAGGCAAAAGCTACTAAAAAATACTTTTTAATTTCTGTTTAATCCTACTTGTGGCTGTTGGCCTGTTGATGGTCAGCAGCTGGAGGTTTGAGACGTCCTACATTTTCATTTACTGTCCAGTAATAACACATCTACCACGGCAAGAGGAGTGTAGTTAGCTCGTTAGCATTTTGTCATGCTGAAACTGACTGGGTGGCTGTAGGGCATGTGTGCTGTCACAAAGCAGCACTAAAAGAGCTCCTGCTATGTCCGTACTGGCCTTTTAGTGGCGTTAACGCTGCAGACGGAGGCTAGATGATAAACAGATTTACCCTGAGTTCGTCTCTCTCTGCCTCCCAGCGGTATTTCTCGGCCTGGAAACGTCCCCACTCGAACTGGATGAAGTGCAGGATCCCAGGAAGCGTCATACCCGAGTCCCCGTCCTGCGGCTCCCGAGGCTGCGACGATCCCGGCATGGCTGCTGCTGCTGCTGCTGCTGTCGCCGCCGCCGCTGCCGCTGCCATCGCCCCGGTCGCTGCAGCTGATGTCGCCTGTCCCGGTGCTGCTTTGGGCCCGTTTGGGTTGCGCCCCGCTCCGCTGCCGCCTCCGGAGTTCGGGTTTGGTCCTCCACCGGATCTGTCCGCCTCCATTTTAACCGTTCAACCTTTCGCCAGGATAAGAATGGTGGAAACGGGCCGAGAGCACAAACAATAATAATACAAAAGTAGCCCGTACCCTTCTTCCGACCCAGCAGCACTTCACCATAAGATACCCTCCTTTCTTCCTTTTCTCACACGCACAGAGCAAAATTACTATTCAGTTGGTAAAATACTACACTTCCGGCTTCAAACCCTTCAACATAAACACAGCTAAGCCACACATTTAGATAATCGTGTGCTGTTTAATTACCTATTACATATAAGACACATCTAACTGAAGATTTTACTTGCAAACGTTTGCTAAAATAACCTCAAAATATGTCTAGTAAATAAATACGCCAAAAGAAATCGTCAACATTTTGTCTGACACCTTTATTTTGTATTTGTCTGATCCGTTTCCTGCTCCTTGTGTTTGCTGTTGGAAAAGCCCAGTGAGGGTGACAAATAAAGAGCCGTGTCAGCCGCCGTACAAAATGAACATGTCGCAAGGGGAGTGCATTTCCTGCCATTTTATGAGCCGGGCTCTACGAGGTGAGTAAAGGAAGAAACTAGTTCCACAACGTTTTTCCGGTTTGAATTTCCACAACATAGGTATTTATATTTCTATATTTTTGTGAGCAAAAACAACTTTCAGTTAGCACTTCACACAAGTAGTGTACCAAAATGGGGAAAGGAACTTTATTGTAATAAGAAATAACCAGCCATTCGCATCTCTGGTGCCACGCACCACCTAATATCTGTATTTTCACCATCATTATGCATACCACTATGTGCAAAATCTAAAATAAAGTTTTTCCAGAAAACATGCAAACACACACAAGCGCGTGTAATTACAAACTTTTTATGTAGACATTCAATTTGAGATATACAACATGGAAGCAAATACAATACAAGGCAAACAGAGCAATTCTAAAAGAGCATTATAATGCACTAGTTACCTAGTTGAAATAGAAGAATAAATAAATAAAAAAAAAACACAGTGCACTAAATAAAAAAAAACAACAAAACAACAAAAAACTATAGTCTAGGCTGCACTATTCTGTACTGTGTGTGGCTGAGCCATTCCAAATGGCAGTGTGGGGATGAATTTTAGTCCATAAATAATGTTTTTATTGTGCAATGGATGAATTTTGTCTGAAATCAAATTTTTGTTAGATAAAAAAGAGAGAGAGAAAAAGAGAAAAATCGACCTTTTATTGTGGAGGGTATGAACCGGAAGTGCTCGTGTTGTTTCTGCTGGTAATAGACAGCAGGCAGTACAGCAATGCGTGTGGTTGGATTTCATTGTTAAATTTGCGTTAAACTACACATTAATTACATATTCTGATGGGATTTGATTGCTCTGAGTTGCAAAAACAAAATGGGGACTCAATTTCAGCAACAACCATTAGCTAACAATGAAGATTAATCCCTGTGTTTGCAGCTACCGATTAAGCCAGCTTTGCTCC
Source organism: Anabas testudineus (assembly GCF_900324465.2). Lineage (NCBI taxonomy): Eukaryota > Metazoa > Chordata > Actinopteri > Anabantiformes > Anabantidae > Anabas > Anabas testudineus. Next base: position 17,917,164 of record NC_046622.1, read on the forward strand.
CCTGCTCCAAGAGCTGGCTGAGATGGACCACCATCAAAACCAAATGTAGTGCAACAAGGTTAATGAGCTTAACGTAGCTAAAGCCTGGAGACACGGCACATGCATGATGTCCTGGGATGCTTTTATAAGGAATAAAATGGATGCAGACAAACTAAGGTGAGCTGCCATTAATACTATAAACCTTTCACAGACATATGGCTTTCCTAGTTTTGCATTTAAGGTAGCTTTTTTTGAAAGGAAAGCACAATCACTATGTTGTTTGTTTCTGTCTTTTACAGGCTGTCCTCTACACTCATTCCCCAACTGTTACTTTAATGGGTACCCTAGGACTCACCGCTGGATTTCTTCATTAAAACCTAATTTCTTCTCCTGATAGAAACTGGAAAGTAAACATTAGTTGCCATGCGTATCAGTTTCTGCCAGGGCCTGTTAACTGGCGCTATCATCATCAATCTCCTGATTCTCTACTATGTGTCTCGGGCCCAGCAGCAAATGATGGAGAAGAGGAAGGAAGTCGGCAGGGGCACGAGAAGGGCTGCGCCACCAGCCTCTGGTTTCGAGGGAGGTCTTGGAGCACTTGTAGGAGCTGGAGGTGATCCTGGAATGGTTGGAGCAGAGGGACACAGTCGTGGCCCGCGTGTGACTGTTCTCCTTCGGGAGTTCGAAAACTTTGAGAATTATGTTGGGGATGTGGCTAGTTCCTTCCTCCACCAGAGACCTGAGCTTCCTTTCTTGGCTGTGGCTGACACTTCTCCGTACCCTCCCCTGGCGCTTCCAGAGGGGGCTCGGCTTCTAGTGCTCTCCCCCAGCCCAGACCAGCCCCCACAAGCTCACAGGCCCGAGTTCCATGTGCAGACAGAGTTTGTGCTACTGGTACCCGATGGGGTGGAGTTGGAACAACCTCGGGCAATCGAGAGGCTGATTAGGGAGTTGGAAGGTGAGGGTGGGGGGCCCGTGAGGCTGGTCGCTGCACCGGTGCTCGCTCGATCTGCTGTACAGTGCCTTCACCTGCGGGTGAACCTCAGAGAGTGGACAGCCACATATTCACCAGCTGCATCTGGGAGCAGTGGGAGTGTGTGTACAGCTTTACAAGGAGATGCAGTTGTCCTCATTCATACTGAGGATCTTTTTAATCTTTCAGTCCCTTTGGGGCGGCCCCTCTTCTCCTCCCTCTTTGTCCAGACAGCCTTGAGAGGCTGGAAGGTCAAGCTGCTGGAGAGCCCCTGTTTTTCTGCAAACCATCGTCCCCTCTTCAGTTCTGCTCACAACCAGTGGAAGGCCGACACTCGAGTGAAGGAGGCCACTGGAAGGCTCATGAAGAGCTTTGGTCTTAAGCGGGTCCTGTTGCCAGATGGAAAGGAACAGTGGAACGGCTGCAGTAAAGAGACACCCCGCTGCTTTGGAACTGTGCAAGATGACACTCCAGATTACCTTTATCTGGATCGATGGACACCTCCCTGCTGTCTGCGAGCACTCAGGGAAACCACCAAGTATGTTATCAATATCCTGGAAAGTTCAGGTGTGCGCTACTGGCTAGAGGGAGGGAGTCTGCTGGGCGCCGTTCGACATCAAGACATCATCCCGTGGGACTACGATGTGGACCTGGGTATCTACTTGGAAGATGTACCCAACTGTGATCAGTTGAAGAACCTGGACTCAGGCTCTCTTGTGGATGCTAATGGCTACGTATGGGAGCGTGCAGTGGAAGGAGACTTCTACAGAGTTCAGTACAGCGAAGCAAACCACCTGCACGTTGACCTGTGGCCGTTCTATCCACGTAACGGCGTCATGACCAAAGACACCTGGACGGAGCACAAACAAGATGTGGAGTTCCCAGAACACTTCCTTCAGCCACTGGTGCCCATGTCGTTTGCTGGCGTCACTGCCTACGGCCCCAACAACCACAGAGCCTTCCTGGAGCTCAAGTTTGGAGAGGGGGTGATTGAGAACCCCCAGTACCCCAACCCTGCAAAAAAGAGGCTCGACAGAAGCAAATTGTAAGAGTTAATGGAGACTCAGAAGCCAGTTTATGTCATACTGTATTTGTTTGCATACCAACATAGAAAATTTTGACCCTGCATGAAAAACAGCTTAAGAGATAATGCCTGGAAACTAATATGGTGCCAAAATGGCGGAAATCGCTGTTACTTTAAATACAGTATACCAGCAGTTAGCAGTATAATCACAAGCCCAGTCAACTTTACTTTCTTCCAATAATGAGTATTTGGATGTAAAGTCAGGCTTAACTTAAACATAGACTGGTTTTACCATATAGCAAACTGAATTTGTTTGTGTGACTGCTGTAAAGATAATTGTTTTTATGATATTGATGTTGGTTTCATGTTAAAAGCTACAGTTTTAGATAGATGTTTTTTTTTTTTTTTTAAAGAGTTTTAAGGTCTAATGTATTGTATGAAATACCAGAGTACTGTTAGTAGGTTTTTGTACATATTGTATCTATGTCGAATTGTTTTGCATTGATTACTTAAGTTTTCAGTTTTGCACATTTTATGGATGAATGTTATGTAAATTCATACCACTCGGTACGCAATAACTATGTGGCTAGGAGAAACACTGTTGTTCCTCATTAAGAGTCTTTAATCTTCACTGAAAATCAAAACGACTGAATGTGTAAACGTGTATTAACCGTTTGCTCAGTGGTGTGTTACTACTGAGTGCTCATTAAATGAAAAGAAATTTCAGTTCACTAGATTATTTCATAGAAAACATTTTTAAAAAGGCTTCACACCTAAAACAACACAACAGCTCCTGAGGGCAGCACATCATTCCAGTAGTGTTGTTATTTGTGTATCAAGGTGTCACTGTATTTCACGTGCGGCGAAAATCAATTTTAAAATGTTTCATGCCCTTAGTTTATTACTGTGTTTTCTGTTGCCAGTTCCTCTTTGGAGACAGAAAATGTACAATAGCTGTTGCAATTCTTCTTGAACACTAGGAGGCGCTGCATACGTAATTATATGTGACTGTAGTGTTGAGTGTGTTGAGAGTGTTGAGAGCCCAGCAGTGTGGATATAGATACAATAAGGTAGCATTACTGGACTGATGATCAGGGCCGTGATAAGGAATCTTGTGTTCCTAGTATTTGAGGCCCGTATTTACTGCATTAAAACAAGTAAAATATATTAAGCTTATTGGACTGCACTGCGACTGATTAACAATAAATTAAAACAAAGACCTATGTCTTTATCCCCGTAGTAATAAGATGATCTAGTGTGTTTTTTAGTAGTATTAGTACTCTGCAATTATTTATTACTGCATGAACATTTTGGGGAAATTGCCTTTCCTTACTGTGCAAATGATCAGTAGCGTTGCAGCCACATACAGTATATACATATGTACATATCAAGCCCAACAGTGCAGCCAAATATGGGGAGTTAATTTTTCTCAATGTGAAAAGAGCATTTTACCAGTTTAACTGGTCATAGAGAGGTATAGAAAGTGTAAAATGGATCAGATGTTTAATAATTCTTAAAATAAAAGACTGAAATAGAATTAAACTGAGACAAAAAAGACCTTTTAGTAAAAAGATATTGGCTTTAATCACTTTTTGGTCTTAGAGAGGTATGGAAAGGGGTTAAATGGACTGAGTGGTTTATCCTGCAGAGCACAGAGCAGGAAAAGTCACTGACTCATGAGATTTTCTTGTTTTATATGTAGTCCACATCAGTAGAGTAGTTTCAAGCAGACCCTAGCACAATTTAAGGCATTTAAAACACATTTAGACGTAGGGAACCTTTACAAACATGAAGATACAATAATGTGTTGTCGTTAAACAGCACGGGTCCTGGATTCATGACATACAGGTTTAAATACATCACAGTTACAACAGAGGACTGATTTAAAGCATTTTACATGACTGCGGGTTCCTCTGACTGTTGTTACCATTATTTGGTTCAAATTCCCTCAAACCTTCAAATTTTTATAAAGACATGCCATCGCTGTTACCAGGATATATTTAGTGTACAGTTTGTGCACTTTATGGCGGTTTGATACCCAAATAAGCAGCTGTAGTCTCCGATAGATCAGGAGATACGTCTTTAAGAGGCTGTGCGCGTTCCCACGCACGGTAATCAGTTTCTGGCAGACAGTCACTTTTTGGCACAACACCTGTTCTGGCCTCACTTTCGTGTTTACGGGGTGCTGGGTTCATCTTGATGGCGACCCAGAGAAACTCAAGAAAAAAAAGCTGAGTGTAGTCCACTTGATTGAAATAAATTTATGTGTGACTACATAAACATGTAGTTTTTATGCGTCCTGTGTGTCTCAGCTGACCCTGCTATGATAATGACACTTTGCAGTTGTGCAGTTGGTTTGCTGAATTTTACTTACGCAGAGAAGAATTTGTATTCAACAATAGCAACCTGTGACCTGTTACTGCTGCCAATATTGCATTCCTTAAGGTGTTTACAGTCCTATGTTAAAATGGACAGCATTGCTCATATGCGGTAATTAGATGAGCAGCCGTACCACTGAGAGGTTATTTTTGGATGCAGAAACATTGAAGCATATCTGGATTTCAAATACGTCTCCCCTCTTCCATACAACTATAGTGTGGCATCTGAAAGTATGCAATATGATACAGCCACATGTTTTTCTAAATTGTTGAGTGTAGTGTTTGACAGTCATTACGGCTTTAACACGGGAATTTAAAAAAAAAAAAAAATTTAAAAAAAAAAGCACAGAGAAGTAATAAAAAAAAGGCCTTTATTGTTTGAAGCCTACCCACAGTAAATTCAGACTGTAACCTGGAATAATAATGAAACATAGCCCCACAATAATAAAATCATTCCAACTAGTATGCACATACACGTGTACACTCACTGACACACAGTCACACACACAAACAACACTACAATCAAACCAGAGAGGCGTCCATATGGTGAAAGACCTTGTGAAGGAATGATGACACCTTTACATCCTTGAACCACAAAGCGTAAAAAGGTAAAAACAGAAGCATGGTAGTTGTCTGAGGCAATGGTTTCTTCTCTCGACACTTTAAAAGCAAGACCTCAGAGCTGCAACGATTCCATAGGTGACCATCAATGAAATACAGCTAAACTAGTAAAAACATAATAATGAAAAAATGCTGATATAGATTAGAGACATACCAGAAACAGATTTTGTGTATACCTTTGATAGCATTTGCCCCCGTCATTGGGTAGAGTTCTAGACAGTCAAAGTTGATATGGATGGAAGAGTTAAGTATAGTGCAACATTACTGACTGATCACTCAATGGTACAACCAAAACAGCTCATCACATCACTGCCACACCAGATTGTCAAGTCTTACTGTAGTTCATTTACTAAATTCAAACTCCCACAATGCAAAAGAGAACTGTGCAGATGGAAGCACTGTGCTCACGCTAGTCTAGACTAGTAGCCACAAGTTGAAAATAGTAATAAAAGCTTTAAAAACTACAATCAAGCAGTTATTACAAATAGAAACTAGCAAAAATAGACTCAAATGTCAAAATCTCAGGTAAAACTTTCTTTCTTTATGGATTTTGATTAGAGAAATAAATATAAATTGTAACAAATAATTACCAAACTTACAAGGAGGTCTAAAGGAGACCCACATTATCAGTACTTCATCTTTATGGCCACTAGAGCCAAAACTTAAATAGGTTTAATCTCAGACACAATTACCCTGTCACTGAAGTGCTTTAGGTGTTCAGGCCTCAACAACTGACCGCTGCTTTTCCATGACAAACAGATATACCTTGTCCCACACTGTGCTTTTAAACCCACCTGTGCCTTAAAATGCTGGGACCTACGTAGAGAAACCACATTATTAATATGTGGGCTTTGATAATAAAAAAGAAGCATATGTCCCTGGCAATGTCATTCAGTGTCATATGGAGTTTCACGTCTCCTTCCTGCTTGCTGAGTCAGCATGATTTTTTTGGTCTCAAGAGTGTTAAGGAGCGCTTGGAGGACAGTCTTCAAGCAAAAGGTGAACCTGAGGTTGTGTCTCCTGCCACAGCACTAACTGTTCTTCAGAAAAAGGCAGAAATGCTCGGAGGTCATTCAGCTTTGGGACATTGAGGTGATGATTTCATCTAATGCTCTTTGGAGTATAGTTATGCTCCGGAGTTTCCAAACTAAACGGAGCCACTGGCGTGGAATTACCACAAATAGAATATAGCGACTCTAAAAGCCTTCAAGCACAAAAAATAGTATCACAACCAATTTCATGTAAGGTATATGGTATATAGTTCAACTACTGTTCCATATGCTTAATATGACAAGTCGTAAAAAGACATACACTTAAAACACATTGTTACATGAAATTGGCCACAATCACGTATATTAAAGTACACAAACTGTTCATATTCAAAACATATAATTAAAAAGTATAATGTCATCTTATGGGTTTTTTTCCGATCAAAATCTGAGTTGAAGACAAAAGGAAAAGAAAAAAGGTACGGGATTAATGAAACCCATCTGGTCCTCCTCAGCGTTTTAAAGTTGGACATCGTCATGGTTTACTCTGCTGGTTCTGCGACACATGAGTATATATAATAATATAAGTAGGACATGGAAATGGCACCAGCAGACCAACAGGTAAACGCATCCATATAACTTCCATTTTTCCATTCTAACTGAAAGGAACATTTCTTAGTATTTCCCAGATTGGATTTATCGACTGCATCTTGCAGCAGGATCTCTGCAGCAGCTTCCATTTCAGTGGGCATAAATATTGGTCACGTAATAAACTTTTGACTTTTGACGAGGACTGATTGTGCAACATCAGCCTTGAGATAAGACAGCAGCCAGACTAATGTAGAATACTGTCCCTAAAACAAAAGAAAACTTCAAAAACAAAAAAAGAAAGAGGAAACTGCATAAGATGGAGACTGAATTTCCCCAATGACTTTTTAGATTTCCCACAGAAAAGTGTGGAGGACAGAGACACTTTCTTTGCATTGCTGTGCACATGTCCATCCTCTCTCCTTGCACTTCTCCCTTCAGAGTTCGAATCCTAGTTGTCATCTTGCTGGAGTGTTAAATAAGTAAGGGGGCTCTAGATGATGTCAGCTGGATTACATGATGGTCTCTTTTTCACCTGACGGCTCCGTCTTGGCGCCTCCCGCACCGTCCCTCCCGCCTCGCTTCTCAAGGAGCGGCGAGTGCTCGGGCACAGCGGCTGGCGAGTCGCCCTCCAGCCTGACCTCGCTCAGCTCTGCTCCTTCCTCTTTTTTGGATGTGCGGTCTACGAAGTACTGCAAGAGCCCGGCTCCGAAAGCGTCGCCCTCCACATTCAGTATCGTGCAGGTACGATCGCTGGAGAAGGATGCACGGAGAATGATTTTAACAACAATTCAGTCGCCACGTGTGAACAGAAACTGTGGCCTACAGTACATGAAATGCAGCGGTTGTGTACTTACACAAGCCAGTCAACGGCCAAGATGAGAGAGATGTCTGTGGTCGGCAGTCCTACTGCTTCCAGGATGATAGCTAGGGTGAGAACACCACCAGCAGGTATACCTGCTGCTCCAACACTGGAGGCTGTAGCCGTCACACTAACACATTATGAGGGAAGGTGACACAGTTAGACATAGAATTAACATTAGAAAATATACCAACTCAGTTTAAATTCAATATCCTGATGAGCGACCTGATAAGCAGACGTTATTTTATTCTCGCTGTCGAACTGAGGACTTACAGGATGGTAATGACTTGGACGAAGTTAAGGGAAACTGCGTTCAGCTGAGCGATGAAAACGGCAGCCACACACTGGAAGAGAGCTGCTCCGTCCATGTTGACCGTCGCCCCGATGGGCAGGATAAAACGGCTGATGTGCTTGGACACGCCGTTATTTTCCTCCACACACTTCATCATCAGGGGCAGGGTGGCAGAGCTACGGAACAGGAAATGTTTGAGTGTTTGACGGCGAAAGGTATGTGAATATGTGCATTTGTGGAGGAGAGTGTGTGTGTGTGTCAAACAAGAGAAGCTCAGTATTTAATATTTAACAGCCAGAGAAAGTAAATAAGTGCTAGTGAGAGAGAGAGAGAGAGAGAGAGAGAGAGAGAGAGAGAGAGACACACAGTCAGAAGCAGGGAGCAGTGAGTTTATTACCTGGAGCTGGTCCCAAAGGCTGTTGCCAGAGCTGTGAATATCCCCCAGAGGAAGGTGTATGGGTTCTTCCTTGTGATGATAAAGTAGATAGCAGGAAGCACAAGAAGGCCATGGATCGCATGTCCAATGATACAGCAAGCGATGTATTTGCCCAAGCTGGCAAACAGTTTGGCAACATCATCCATCTCTACGATCTTGCCAGCAACAAGGAACATGATACCAATTGGAGCATACCTAAAAAGAGACAGGGAGGGGAGGAAAGACAGCACAGTGCAGATCGGGGGTTTAGAATACAACACAAAAACGATCAGACGTAGAAACAGAAACATGCTAATTTCACTTACCACATGATCCAGGAGACCAGAACCATGGTGGCCTCGTTGAAGGAGTTGAAGAACTTGATGAGGATCTCTCCCTCCTCCCCCAGCTTCCTCAAAGCCACGCCAAACACAATGGCAAACACTACCAGACCTAGAATATTCATGCCGTCCTGGTCTTTTCCGATAGGTACCTGGAGACGCACAGGGGGTGCATATTAAGAATCCAAACGGGACACGCAAATCAACTTGGTGTATTTGTGTTTTACATGGATGACTAGGCCGTCCACTGTGCTCACCTTCTCCGCTGTGAAGTTCAGGTTTCCGTCGGTGCCGTTGATCATCTTGTAACTGGTTGCATACTGTTTGGGAAAGAACGGTTCACTAGCTTAGTACAAGCATCCATTACATGAATACAATTTCAAACGATACAGAATCAAGGTCAAACACTCACTGATCGAAAGGCAGCAGACACCAGGTTGGAGGGAAAGATGTTTCTGTGGAGAGGAAAAAAAAAAAAAACATACCGTGATCAGTGTTTGTAGATAAGATGGAGTCGGTTCCTTTTATTTCAGGTATTTATTTTCCAGATCTCTATGACCTCTGGACGTCAGTGACAGTTGAGACGGAATCACAAGGTTTTTAATCATGTTGACATAGCTGAGAGAATTTCACTATTAATCCCCTTTCCTTACACTATGCCCTCATTTATGAGTCATTCTCTATGAACAAGTGCTGTATAAAACTCATGAAACGCATGTGGCCCTCATTCTCTTATTCCTGCAGTGGATTTAGAATAATAAGGCATTAACTTCACAAGCTCTTTGCAGCCATTCATTGGAGCTCTGGTGCATCAGGATTAAACATCATGTGACAGTGTGACCGTGCAGCATGCAACCACCAGATCGCTGACTTAATTATGGCTCAGCTACCGCCGAAAGAAAGAAAGAAAGAAAGAAAGAAAGACAGAAAGACAGAAAGAAAGACAGAAAGCCTGCTGGGTTATCAAGTCAGCGATTGAAATATTTATTTGCATATTAAAATAAATTCACACTATGCAGGTTTTTGCTTATTCAGTCAGTTCAGTTTAGTTCTGGGGTCCAGATTCATCAGGCCTAATGATTTAAAAACAGAAGCAGAGTCGTTCTGGCCAAACTGCAAGACTGGGAACTGGTTGCTATTATTTGACATGACACAAGCCTCCAAACTGTGTCATGTTCTGAACTGTATTTTGTTTGACAGAGCAAACCCGCCTTGTACCATGTATTCCACAGTTTATAGATGGGCAGGTGGCACTTCCTTGTTTTTTTTTTGTTTGTTTGTGGCTACACGTTGTGCTATATGTTTCGCTTCTGTCTGTTTCAGGTTTCACAAGAATAGTTAGTCTGTGACCCAATTAAAAAGAGACTAGTAGATAGTGACATGCGCTGTACGGACTGGAAAACCCTCTGACACGAACACATGCTTCCTGGTTGTGTATAGTACATACTTGACAGCACAAGCGAAGAAAATGAAAAGATTGCTTTGAATAGGGCCACACACGGTAGAGTACTGTCGCACGCTCTCAGGTAGGTGTGTAACTTATATGACGGGCAGCTGATTGTTCCTAAACACTGTGACGTCTGTCCTGCGTCTTGTTACGCCTCCCCAATGCGACATCAGGGAGCACCTCTTTCAAGTCTATGTAGAAGAGGAAATTAGTTTTCCTACACAACAGTGGTTCTACAAGCTTGATAGGGCAGATA